>NW_008238373.1:1800106-1812390 GCF_000691975.1 Corvus brachyrhynchos | reverse complement strand
GCGCTGCCTGTGGGCACAGTCCTCACGCAGGGAATAGCTCCTTTAAACAGTAGCTCCGAGTGTAAGGAAGAGAAAGCATGATGCGAAGATGGTAGAGTGGCTTGTTTGTTGTGTCCATGCATCATCCACTATAGGGGAGGGTAAGAAAGAGTGCCCGGGAAATTATGGTTTTCTGCTTAGCCTGAGTGCCCACTGTTCCTCATGCTGCAGTCAGTATGTTGGTGTTCCTGTACCTGTCACTTTATGAGGTACCTGGATTTCTCCTACTTACTGCTTTCTCTTCTTTCTCTTGTTCTGTTGTTATCCGCAGGCAATGAAAAATCAGGATAATTTCTGTTCTGCTGTTTCACATGAAACCTCCCCAAGCAATGGGTGTTACGTTCTGTTTCAGTGTAAAGTATTTTCTGATTTTTAGTGAAGTTGCAATTGCTTTTGCTACCTAGACACAAAACACAGCTCAGTGTCATTGAACTGAAGCAATATCGATTGCCTCTCATAATCCTACAGTCCTCAGTAGGCCAAAGCTAGTCATGATACTGAAATAAATATATATATGTGGTTCCAAATAACTTTTGGGGGTTTTTTCTTCTAATGTGCGTATTTTGGTTTTCTGTGTACATGGGCATTTCGTTTTGTTGTTATTTCAGCCCTTATTTCCTTGAATTAATACCAGCTTTTGAAAAATGCTTTGGAGTGTGAAAAAAGGTGGAACTTAAACCATATACAGGCATCCGTCTGCGCTCAGCAATCACAGTATTGTGATTTGAATTAGTAAAGCTGTGTCATCTGTCATGTACCTAGCCAAAAATCTTTTTGCAGTATTTTCATTATCCCACCACACTTATAACATGGTATCACAAGATCATTACATCACTTTCTTAGCATCTGTAGCTCCTTAGTACTATAACTTCAGAATATTTGGTGAAAAGCTTAACGTGCCTTAATACGATGAAATCCCTGGTGTGTTTATCCAGGCATCAGACAGGGCAGATATGTAGAATACTAGGCAACATCTAATATGTACTTTGCTGTGCCAGGAGAAAAAAAAAAAAAATTATTTGGAGAATAGATTGAGAGTATGTAATTTTATTTCAGTGAGATACTACTACCATTTGACAGAAGGAAAGAAATTTGATTTGAGAGGAAACCTCTCAAAAGTTTTGGTTTTGTTATTCTTGACCAAGAAAACTTGTATTTTGAGTTGTGACTAAAACGGTTGCTTGTACAGCAATTACAGGCAAATGAGGACCTGCTTTGCATGATGTTTGAAACCCTGTATATTTCCATGCTGTGCTTTCTAGCTAATTCTGCTAGTACGGATACTGGTATCACACACAACTGGCTAGCTTGAACCATAAGCAGGGAAAGCTCGTTTCTGAATGATAATACATGTCTTCATGGCTAAAAGAGCTTGCAGTACTTTCTGCTGTAAATCATCAAAGGGTAACAACATTCCATGTAGTCTATGTAAAATGATTTAGGCTTGGTGATGTTACAGAAGACTAGTAGAGAATTTGAGAGAGAGCTAGCAAAGGGCAAACATGCAGCTCAAGTCTAGGTTTTTAGACGGAGCATTCTAAGCATTTAGTCTGGCTGCTGAATAAGGCAAGCTATGTAATATTGCCTGCTAATTTCTGCCTCAAACTATTAGTCTGTATAAATATGAACATTTTAGCAGTATAAATGATCTTGAGTTCCAGCTGAAATTCTGACCCTTCAACCTTTTGCTTTCTTTGAAGTTGCTGAAAGTTTTGCAGTTGACTTTGGTGAGTCTAGGATTTCATAGAAATACTTTAAGTGATGGAGAAGTCAACATATCCCATGAAACGTTGTTCAAAAGGTTAATTTCTCTCACTTTTAGCACTTTAAAGATTCTTTCCATAGTGAATTTGCTAGATTAATTTACAGATACCCTTCATTCTTTCATGCTTTGCCTCTGTGAAATTACAGAGCTGTCTACTTTCAGATATCTTGTCATGCAGGTATGTAATCATGTTGCTTCTTAACTTTCTTTATATAAGTTAAATAGATCAAGCAATTCAATAGACAAGTTCTTGAGGTTATTCTGCTCCCTCCTTTGTTGGTCTTTTTGATCCTACACTGGTTCTAGCTCTAGTCCAAAAATTGCTCTAACTTCTAGCCACTTCTTGAGAGTTTTAGATTAGTCATTGATGATGATTACAGAGTGCAGTCGAAGCACTTCTTTGGGTGAGTTTGAGTCTGCTCAGGAAAGAGCGGCTCTCCCATTAGCATTGCCACCTGGATTTCATTGAGGATTAATCACTATTTTTAATATCTTTCTTTTCAATGTTGATAAAGTTATATTTATTTGCAGTGAGCTGAGAACGAAGTCCTATGAAAGCCTAAGGTACTCTCTTGTTTGTGGTAATGTTTCAAGAGCAATTACATTTTTAGATCTATGAGCTGGCAGTTATTAGCTCATTTAGTGCTGACAAATAATTTAATGTAAGTGTTCTAAATTGCCAACCAGACACACCGGGAGCTCCATTAACTATGCACTAACTGTGGGTAAATTGAGAGGAAAAAAGCTAAAATCCCAAGTTAGTTTCTTACTGCAGAGAATCTACTTTTTGTAGAAACAACGTGTGTTAGGTATCTGCCCTCATAACTTTCAAATACTAATCAAATACAGCAGTGCACTACCAGATAATTCCAAATAAAAATCTTCTTTCTCCTCCTCATGCATTTTGTTTAAATTTATAATTTAGAATGAGCTCTCTAAAGCAAGAAAGGAAAAGCTTGTCTTTTTCTTATAGACTGCACTTCCCAGAGTTAGACATGACTTAGTTTACTGTGAGGTATTCTAATAGAAGTAGATTAAGTGGGATTAAATCAAAAGCCAGCAAGTTTGGTTACTAAAAAAAAGCCACAGGTAACTTAAAGCCTCAGTTAGTTTCAAGCCTGAAGGCTCATTTGTATTCCAAACAAGTCTTGCTAATGTCTCCCAGTTACACCATCACTGGTACCACAATTAGCCTGTGGAACTCCTGGTCTTAATGTCATTGAAACAGAGACTGAAAGGCATTAGAGCCTACGTGGATCTGAAAGAAAAGTTTAACACACAGAAAACCCAAATTTTATGTCACCTGACTCATGAATTTAAAGCTACAAATCATGTCTGTCTTGAGGCAGATTGATACACAATGCCAGATGTACTGCATATGTGCCTTTGCAGCTGATGTGTTTGTACAGTTTAAACGTACACTGTAAATACATACTGACAAGTAAACATCCCCAAAATATATTCCTCAGATATCATGTTTCAGTAGTCTGCCCCCAAAAAAGATATACTTGACAGGTATGACAAGGTTTCTTTTGGGAACCTCTAAATGAAATGCCTGTGGCATGCTGTACTGCCCTAACCAGGAAGCGAAAAAGCTTAGTACAAACTGGTACTGAAATTAAAAGCCAAGAGCATTGGGGGGGTTTTTATAGCAGCAGTTTTATTTTCTGTAACAGAAATTCTTACATATAAAATACACCTGTATGTCAATATTAATTTTTATATAAAAATCCTGTTCTTGAAACACTTTACATTTAAGGGTCAGGAAGTTTGCCTAGAGAACAACCCCCTACTATAATCATAAAGCACAATTATATATTTATTTAAACTTATTTAAATGTGTCTTATACAATCTGCATTTGTGTACTATGTTAAGCCTTAAGTAGTGTTTGGGGAGTTATCATAGTAATCCTTTTCAGTTTGTTGAAAATCTTGAATCCTGCCAGTCCGTCTCACATTTCAGATCCACCCCCCCCAATGACCAGCCCCTGGCAGGTTCATAAAACTGTTTGCTCCTCTATGCACTGTAGTTTAAAATAAGCATAATCTGGTAAAATGCCAGTCTTTTCTCAACCTTCCTATATCCCACACCCATGTTTTTTTCACCTGCCAAATTCAAACAAATCTTATCTAAACAATTAAGATAAGCATTGAAGTACTCTCTATAGTCAAATCAGCAAACCTCTCAAAGCCAGAACTGAAATACAATCTCTCTAAATTAAACAGTCTACAATGGCAATCATGTTTGTATTTAAACATTTTATTCTGAAAGGATTACAGCATTGCTCTCCACTTTTTTTTTCATGCCTAGACAAGAAGGCGACATACTGAGTCAAACAAAATATATTTGTTCTCTATGAGCTGAGCTTGCACACTTTTTGTAAACAAACTGTATAGGTGTATGAAGTTTGACTTCATATAATCAGTAACTGCTGTCCTTAACAAAGTAGGCACTTGTTTGAAATCTATGTAATGTAATTGTTTATATTAACTATGTACAGCTATGTAAAATCTGGTGATATATTTTGTTGCATGTGTGAATGTATATTTACATGTATGTAAAAAAATCTGTTGATACAGTTTTTATATTAGGGATACAAGTGAGGGAACAGAAATGCTAAGGACAACTTTCTAGAAGTTTAATTGTGTTTATAAGAGAAGAATCATGCGGAAGATTCACTCCTTTCAACAAAGTCTCCTACTTTTTTTCTTCACATTTTGCAAAACATATTAATGCTTAATTTATTCTTATTTTATTGCTTCCTAGAAATGCGAGTGCATGTTCTTGAAGTTATTTAAAATTCTTAAGTCCTTTAAAAACAGTCTGAAGCAACAGCTCAACTTAATCCATGGCTTCTGCTTGGAAATTTTGTTTTCTGTTCTGGTTTCTCACACAAGCTTTAGATCAAGGTGAATTACTGCCACAGTAAAACTGTGTGCAAGCAGTTCTAGGTGGTGTCTTGCCTCTGATCCATGCTGTATGTACTTGTGCTGAAGTTCCAATCTCCCTCGAGCTTTGTGCACTTAAAGTTTTCATCCTGACAATTTTAGAGTATTTCCTAATAGATAAATATATCACGCAGGTACTGAGGGCAGGAAGGTAGGTAATAATGTGAAGTTGTTCATTTATGCTAACTCTACCAGTGCAGTCATGTGCCACCTACCCATTTTAAGGAGGGGGGGAGGGGGAGATAGTGTCTGCTAGTTATGCAGTTTATGTTTAACAATTCTTTTGCTTATTTTCTGAGGAACTTTAAAAATTATACAGTCATGACTCTTGTGTGTTTGCTGCAGTTTCCATTAGCACAGGGACATTAGGTCTTAGCACTGTTGTGTAAACACAACATTTATTTCAAAGAGGCCCATTTGGAATTTAACTTTCTGCATTGGAGATACACATTTCTATTCCTAATGATAAAGAAAAATCCCAAGAGAATAGCAGCAGTTGTCAAGTTGCTGGAAGTATTACAGATAAAAACATGACCTTGTCGATGTCAGATGAATGATGCCAAAAGTCTCATGGGGGAAAAAGTAAAAAAAAGGGGGGAGGGGGAGGGAAGGAGGAGTGAACCAAAGGATATGAAGTTTTGAAGTTGTGGGTTTTCCATGTGATCAATAAGAGACTGAAAGTTTTGCAATTTAGTTTATTTTTAAATGTAAATCTTAAGTTTCACGTAAATCTGGGTTTACTTGGCAAGTAGCTTGATATTACATCCGAACGTAATCTTTATGGGAGCAAAAGAAGCCATTGCACTTTGATCATCTTCTTAGGCTCTCTTGGCTCTTTTGTTGATGAGAACATTGATGCAGGTGTTTTTTCTTCTACTTCTGAATTGAGCAGTTCAGCTGTCCATCATTCCAATGAACCTGATGAAGTTGTCTGCATTGAGACTTTTCTTCATGGATTGCTTGTGTTTGCATGTGCTGTGTTCTTGCATTTTCCCCCAAAGCCACCTGTCAGAGAAATCTTCCATTCTGTATTCACAGAACAATTCTGTATACATTCTGTATCTATTCTTTTTCTCTGTTTGTTGATAAAAGCATAAGTTGATCAAGCTATATATTATCTGACTTGTTTTTCTTGTATCAGTTTTCCATTTTTTAAGATTTGCCAGTATGCTAGTTTTCTAATGATGCTGGATTTTGACCTCTTTCAATTTACTGCCTGTACATTATTCTTGAGGAGTCTATTGTTCTTAATTAACTCAGAAATAATAATTCAAGGAAGATAATTCAAAGTGACACATTGAACCTACTCATCTACTTATGTGCCTTTATTTTCTTGAAAACATACTTTTTAGATAATTTAAAATAATTGTAAATCCCATTAAATTTGGTTGAATGAATTTTAATAGTACTGTTCTGCCTCAAAATTATGTAGTAATTTTGAGACACTAATTATATAAAGCTTACTGTTTCTGCAGTTCTCTATATTGATACAGATTCTTAACAACAACAGAGTCAATTTTTTTGTCATAAGTTTGATGGATGCCTTTTCAGTTTCTTTCACTCTTCAGCTTACAGTAATATTCCTGGGTATAGATGATTTCACTGGAGCAGAAATATCTGGGGATCAAAGCCTGGTAAAAGTACTATGGAAGTTGTAACCTCTTAGTATCCTGTAAGCTTGCTCTCATGAAGGGCGTAACAGCTGAGAAACCCCCAAATCTGTGCCACACACAGAACTATGTGGTAAGAGTACTGTGGTTAGTTGTTGCAGAAGCAGGACGTCCTTCACTCAGTGAAGAAGAATAGCTCTGCCTTTGTATTTTGCTGTGCTGACCATCTGTTGCTGCCATTTGTCAGAGAAGTTGTGAAGTCTTGCAGAAACTCCTGGTGCTCTTCTGGAGAAAGAGAGCAGATGTGAAAGTGAGGAGGCAGAGATGTGCAGGAGGAAAAAAGGAGTGGCCTCTTGAAGCAATACTCCTTGGTTTTTGGAGAGTCACAGAGAAGTCAGCTGAGGTAGAAATCAGCAGGAAGGACTTAGATGGGTGGTTTTCTTGTTTGTCTCTCTGAAGGACGGATCTGTGTAGGGCAGGACAGGTTCAGACGTGGTTTTACTTCAGCTACTGCTTCTTTATGAGGACTTAAACTGTGATCTGTTATCAGTCAAGTAGGATTTGGAAAATGGTTAGTCAGTTTTTTGTGAGACGGCGGTGCTTCCAGGAGGTTTCAAGAAGGAGACACTTAATTTTAGACGGAGTCCAGAGCCAGAAAATCTTAGGCAGCATACTTGGAAAGGCCAGAGAAATGGAGTGGGGTTTGAAACCTGCCCTGAGAAAATGGAAGCCTAAGACTAAGAATTCAGCTGAATACCAGTTTTCTGAAAGTCATCCATATGTGATTGTGTTAATGAGAGTTTTATGACATAAAATTTGGATCCAAAGGATCTGGTTTATAACACTTTTTCTTCTTTCTGAAATGCTACTCAGTGGGAAACTTCAAATTTTGGCCTTTTCATTTAAAAAGGAAATTCCAAAGTTTTGGACTTTGAAACAAAATGGAGTTTCCAAGGACTGGGTAGTTGTAGGAAGTTGTCTTTTCTCTGACACTTTATGTAAGTGGTGCTATTGGTGTATCTAGAATCACAGCCACAGGGAAATGTGAGTTAGCTGTGTCGGCGTTGCCTGTCGGCTTTGGTTTAGTGGCAGCTGGTAGTTCGTGTGCTCCTAGATACAGAATAGCAACAGAAATGATCTGTCTAACAAAGGAAAAAGTACAGCCGCTGCCTTTAGAGTCTTCCTGACAATACACTGGGCATCATGCAGCTTGCTGCCAATGGTGTTTTCTCATACATTTCCTCTTCAGGATTACATTTGCTGGCAAAATTTTGATCTTGTTGTTGGCTTGGTTACTGTCTTCCCCTGAAGACTTGAGGGTGGTGATAATTTATTGTGTTTGGTTTATTTTTTGTATTTTGCTTTGTTGTTGGTTTGGGGTTTTTAAAATTGTGTCTCTGTTCTAAATTGTCTTCTATGTATATGGAAGAAGATCCATTAGTTCTCAGTTCAAATATGCCTCTGAGTATGATCACGTGCCCTAATCTCACTTTTTTACCAGCAACATATCCTCCTGTCAAGGGATGTACCTTCTACACTTGTAAATTAATTGATATTAATGAGAGTAGTGAATCTTTGTCTGTCTGCTTGCATTTTTTTTTCTTTCTAACTCCCAGCTAGTACCTAAATTGGCTTTTCTAATGTGAGTTTGCATACATATTTTTTTATTCCACTTATATTTTAGAAATACAGAATTGAAAGGAAACTCTTCCATTCTGCTAAAATTTCCATATTCTGTCATTAGATAATAAGATATCATTTCTGCCATAAAGATACCATTTTAGATTTCCATGCAGATTGTGACTAAAACAGTGACAGTATCAGGAAATGTGAGGACGAGCAAGAGTTCCCCGAACCCTTTAATTTGGCTATAAATCCTTTGAAATTTCTTCTTCTTTGTCCTCTATAGTATCAAGTAATCATTTGTGATTGATCCCCAAACCCTCATTTTACTGGGTGGATTTTTTGTAGTTATCTGTTGACCATGGCTTGCTTAAATAGAAAAAGAAGTTGTTGGTTTGTAATTTCTTTAATTTTTTTTTCTTGGTTCAACTTTGATTTAATCATATCTATGTATTTGTATATATACATCAAATAATTTTACAGTGTTAGCTTGAACCTAGTGCTGGTTTTATTGGCAGGAGTGGCAATAGGAATGCAAGAAAATAACAAAACTATGAGATCTTGACAGTAAGAACTGAATTCCTGGGTCTGATGTGATTAAAGTTCTTTCTATTAGAGCAAAAGCGAATAGATAGTCTTCACTTTCATAGTAGTCAAGGCCAGGAAATATCAATGTCAACTTTGAAACAAGAAAAAATCACTTTCTAAACTAGTGACATGGGTGAAAATATCCAGTGACTGCAAGACTAATACAAACCCTTCTCCAGTCACTTGCATCAAAGTGTACTGGAACTGCAGCGTGGCTAAAAATATTTTCATATGAGGAAATTAATCTTTGTCTGTGTTTCATCATTCTATTGCCACCACATATGGAATACTTTGGTTAGATGTTTGTGTAGTCATGCTGATTGTAGGGGGCATGTTTAGCTAGTAAGCTTGGCTACATAAGGAAACATGATTGTTTTTTTCAATTCAAATTGTCTAGATAATGGAATTGAAAATGCAGTAGTTCTGGTTTATTTTTCCAACTATCTTGTTCTGTATGGCAATGCTGCAGGTTTGGCAAAGAACAGAAGCTCATACCCTGAGTCCTCAGAGTAGGGGGAGCGCACCTAAAATGAGTATGGAAAAATCCTAGTGAGATGTCAGAGCACTGTTTATGAACATATACAGGTTTAGATGAAACATCTAGAAATGTATTTCTCTTTGGAGGAGGAGACTTGAAGGATATATCCTAGAATCTAACTTCCCCATGTCCTTGTCTCAGACTGATTTAAGCAGCTCCCTGAAGTATGTACACTCTTCTGCATACCTGTTTTGTTGAAAGTACACAGACCTGGCACCATTGTGTTTGCCAGGCGTTCTCTTATCTCCTGCAAGCATTCAAACAAAAGTGTTCTATTGCTCTCTGAGTAATCCGTGGGTGATCTTAACATTCAGCAAAAGTCAGGGCAGGAACTTATGTTAAATTTCTTAGCACAGGAGTGAACGGTCTCTGGAAGGAAGGGGGTGGAGTAGGGAGAAGGAAGCCACAACTCAAAATAAATAGTTGAAGGGTTGTGAGTGTGTCCATATATGAAAACATTGAGAAAGCATAAAAGTGCTGGAATGTTAGATGGTATAAACTGGGTTTCATAATATAACCTGGGTTTAATAAAGCTGTTTGTACATAGGCTTTGATGTTAGTGTTGTCTTAAAGTAGAGCTCTCAAACCAATCTAGACCCAGTTTCTAGTTGCATGCAAACTTTAGTGTCCAGTTCTACAAATCAAATTTGGCATGTTTTTAAGCATACAGCTAGTCTTATTGAGCAGCAATATCTTATTAAATACAATGTATAATACAGTGCCTTGTGTAGAGGGCATCTTTAAGTCTCTGTTGCAACAATTATTACACTTGGATGGGGGAGGGAAGTTTAAAAATATCCCATATAATTAGTAGCAGCTTTTTGCACGTGCCTCCTCCCCCAAAAGAAAACAAAAAACATGTTGCTTCCTGAACTGTTAACTGTTACACTGGCATTATCTGCTACATTGCTTTCTGGTAAAGGAAAAATGAAAAAATAAAGAGTTTTAAAATTATTTTTTTGTTTAGTCCTAGAAGTTAGCTTTGTGCCCTGCTTAGAGATACAGTGTGGCCTGCTTAGTTTAATCAAGATCAACACTTTTTTGTTTATAATTTTCTTATACTGCAACTAAAACTATGTCTCAGGCCTGGAAAGGGGAAACATGATGAGTCCCAGACTCAGAGTGGTATCTCTGGATGCTTTAGAGCAATCAGAAACATATGAGCTTGAATTATATTCTGTAGTCTTCAGGTGTATACAGAATTTCTCTGTGACAGTTAAGGACATGGATTTATAGGACAACAAGCAACCCAGTGCTGGGTCTCTATCTCTGATCAATGTTGCAATTTCTAGATTAATCTCACCTAAGGAATTTATTCAGCTTATTGTACGAGTGCACTCACACACCATACACACACAGAGCCCATTACAAAAAAGGGTACAAATTAATGAAGTGCAAAGTAGGAAAAGACTGGTATAGTATGATAAAAATTATTCATTGCCATCATATATATTCTAATGCAACATTCTAAATGTCAAGATATAAAATCTGGATGGGGAAATTTGGATTTATACACCTTTTAAATGAATGGTCACAGTGCTTGCAAAAATATGTAAGAGGAAGACTGAAAAGCACTATTTGAGAAATAAATCTTTGTATTAGCTGAGAACAATTTTTCAGTAGTTGCAAAAATATTTCCTATGCCTTGTGAAATGTTTCTAAAACAAATGGGGAGTCAGGGTTCCATTTCTAAAGGTTTTTTCCTCTTAATGATTTTTTTTTTTTTTTTAATTCAGGTTAGGTAGATAGAAATCATTGTCTTTGAGCTGTTCCACTGGGGTTTTTTTGATGCTGAAAAAAATACAGTATGTGTGTGGCGCCAGAATTGGTTGGGAACAGGAAAGGCATATTTTGTATCCCTACTAAACGTGTCGGCTTAGTGCATAGAAGACTTGACCCTTGTCAGGTGTTTTGAAGTTAACTGGCTGACTTATGGATTAATGAGTTTAAGACTGAAGTCAAACAGTGACAGGAATGAGCTTTGTTGTGCGAGTGTGTATGTGTGTGTGGCTGTGGTGCAGATTTACAAATTTTTATAATGCTTTCAGCTGGACCATGAAAGTCTGATGTAAAGCTTATCTCTGATCTCTGACTATGGCCATACTTGTGGGATCATGTTTGTGTGTTTGGGGGGAGGGAGATGAATTCTTTAACACTTGACACCTGGCTCTACCAGGTTTCCAGCCATACTCTTAGAAACGGCACTATTCAAGGCATTAATAAAGTTAAAACCCTTAAGCTGTATGACCAGTAGGTCATAAAACTGTTGTTTAGTATTGTGACCAGTCTTTCTTTCACAGCTGGATTATCATCCTGAACAACTAACTCTTTTTTATTTTGTCTTTTTTTTACAGCTGTTGTGAACTTGGACAACTCTGTGGTTGACCTAGAGACACTGCAAGCCCTGTATGAGAATGTGAGTAATCAAAGGAAGTCCATAAAATGTAGGAATATTGTGTGTCCATGTGAAGGTATTTTTACTTGGCATCAATAATATTCAGAAATCTTGTAGAAAAAGTCCTATTTTGAAGTGACTTTATTTTCCACAAAGCAATGAAAACACTTAAGTATTTACATTGCATTAATTGCCATTGTGTGTTTTACATAGTGCGTGTATTTCTGCATAAGTAAAATTATCAATGTCTAAATGACTAAGCAGAAATCAATTTTGCTCCTTTTTTTTTTCTTGGCTGGTGCAATCTTCGATCAATAGGTATCAAACCTTACACTCCACATCTTTGCCATCACTTCGTAATTTCACTGACATAAAAATACTGTTCAATTGAAAAAAAAAAAGCTTTGATAGCAGAAATCATTCCATTTGTGAAACTGTAGCATTTAATTATTGTTGCTTCAGGGATTGCTCCAAAATAATTTTAACTCTTTGAAAGGAAAAGAATTTCTCTAAGGTAATGTAATAAAAAGTAGCAGAAACTTCCAGGGCCTTCATAAATGTCTGGTACTAATAATCAGAGAGATTTGACCTCTAGGTGTGTAAAATCAGGGATTCAGAATATGCTCAGGCATGTTCTAAAACTTCACAAGGCCAGTCACATAAAAAATTCAAAATCATGGATGTCAGAAGTGTGTTTCTGCCTTCAGCTGAGGCCAGCGAACACTACGCCTTTCTGTGAGTGCATTGCCTGGATATGTGGGGCTCTGGCTACACATC
>NW_008238373.1:1771670-1799836 GCF_000691975.1 Corvus brachyrhynchos | reverse complement strand
AGAGTGAGAAGGCTTTTGCACTCCAAAAGAACCTGGAAATATGAGACTCAAAGCCATGAGCCACAGAATGGCATTGAAGGCCAATGTATGCTATTGTATGGGGTCCTTTACTTCCCTCATGTAGTTTTGATAATGCTAATTAATTTAACACCTTTCAGATGTTTGGTTTTTAGTCTTTAGCTTTTAGTCACCTGCTTTGGAATGATTTGATGATTTATGAAATCCCTCTAAATAATCCACTTCGGAGTACAAAAAGGGAGATAGTAAGCTCTAGTCCACTTTAGAGAAAAACGGAGGAGCTAAACAAAACATAAAAAAACTGGAAGTCTCACAACAGCTAGAAAAGACTTTTACTATTCATCCCTGAAGAACTAGGTTACTCAACACTGCTCAGGAAGATTATGGTCAAAAGAGAAACCTATTCTAACAACCTCCAAATCTCTATGAACACTTCTCTTCTTTGTGCCACAGCATTTCTGTTTTGGCCTATGGTATTTTATTTGACATTAATTTTAATCTGTTTCGTTATAAAGTGAAGATATATCCCATTCCATACAGTTTTTAGCATGCAAAAAAATTGAATTAATTTTATCTGTTACATATGTGTGAATGTGAGAGATTTTCTTGTGGGAAGTATGGAATAGATACTGCAGTCATAATCAGTTTTTGCATACTTCCCTCTCTTATAGTGAGCAAGATTTTTTTTATTATTTTGGTTTAAAAAATACTCCTCTTATGTTGATAATGTACTAATAATTTTCAAATGTTTACTTAACGTCATCTCTAATATACTTCAGAATCTGAATATAATAGATTATTTGCAAATTTGCAGTTCATTGAAATAACCAAATGTCATTGTGTTGATTTTGTAATTACCTTCACTTATTAGAGAAAATGTCTAGGAAATGTCCTGACTAAGGAAAACACCATATGTTAATCTCAGGAAAGACTCAAGTTGTTCAAATGTCTAATATATTTCTTTGCTTTGAATAGAAAACAGATCAGTCCAACTTTATTATATTTGCTTGGTTACAAGACAGAAAAAAACCCCACAACCACAACCAAAAAACCCAACCAAAAACCAAACAGAGAACAAGAAAAGTCATCAGTTTACTTGGAGAGGGTTTTATAAGGGGACCTGAATTTTAATCCTGGATTTTTCTGTTTGATAAAACTGTGTCTAGAAAGAAGCTTTCTTTTTAGTTGACTTTTGTTTTCTTTTTTTCCTTTCAGCCTTTTGTCAAAACACTTCAGACCTTGCATTTTCTTCCCTTGCTAGCTTCATAAATTATAACAATATTGTTCAATAACAGTTGTAAGCAATGGGTGGTACCAGAGAGCCTGGCATGTTTGACTCCTCCCCTATTTCTCAATATCATCCTGTGTTGTAAGTGGGAATAATTTTGCAGCATTCGTTTACTTTGTAGCCAGTAATTTAATTTCTAGTTCTTAGGGTTTATTTATTAGATTGAGATTTTTTTTGCTGGATATTTAGATACCACTGTACCAGTCCTCAGTCTTTCTATTTGATCTGTATGGAATATATGGGAGCATTTGTTTTACAGTCTTCCTTTAGAATGGAATCTTTTTTTCTGATTGCATGTGTCTGGCATAGTGCTTTCCCTTCTTAAATGTGAATGAAATTTGGGCAGTCTCCAAACCTAAACACACCCTAATTTCAAAAGCCACAGAATCCCAAGGGTTCAATTCCTGTTTAGTGAGGAATTAAACTCTTGTTAAACCACAAAGTTATTGTATATATCTTAGTGACTTTTTATAAATGAAGAAGCCCACACCCCACCAAAGACCCAAGTCCTCAATAATTTATTTAATATTATTAAGTTGAACTGCATTGAGTGAGAAGGACTGTGTTACTGCAGCATTGTACTGTACAGTCAGATAGCTCTTACATGTGGTTGTGTAGCTCGGTTTGTGAAGAGTTGTTTAAATATGTGTTGATAATTAGCTATGTATTAATATCTAGACTATTTTAATAGGAGAATCTTAATAGATAAAACTACATGTGGAAGTGTTACTTAAATGTGCTTTTACAAACTCTCTAATAACAATGCTATCAGGTGTCAGCTATAATTAGGGGAGAAGGCAGGTAAAATCCATTCAAGTTTCTGTATGGGGTTAGGACATATTGGTTGTGATCAGAAATGTACTGATCAGCAAATAAGTGAATGTTTAGTTTGAAAACAGATTTCCTCTTAACAGCTGGGGTTGTAGCTAAAGTATCACTGAAACAAGGTATGTCTGCTTCTGCTTGCATGTTCGCTATATCATGAAAACAATTGTATAAAAGTGGATTAAAAATGCTGTCAAATTATTTTCTTTCATCTATGAATTTGCCCTTTTCAGTTCTTTTCACATTACAAAAGAAACATGCATACATTCACAATTAGGCTCCCAGTTTTGTCCATACTGCCTTTAAAAGATTTAGGTCAATGCTTTCAAAAACCTCAAAATGCCTTTGCAAGAATAAAAGGCATCCAGAAGTCTGAAGCGCATGAATCTGCCACTAAGATTCAAACCATCTCCTCAGTTATTTCTTGGATTTTTTTTTTTTTTTTTTTGAACTAGCAATGAAAATGTGATGTTAATATTTTTTGCAGAGCGCCTATAGATGGTACTTGAATTTTTTTTTTTTTTTTTTTGAACTAGCAATGACAATGTGATGTCTTAATATTTTTTGCAGAGCCTATAGATGGTACTTGAGTTCTGATGATCCAGCTTCAAAAGAATATGATATTTATTATTAACTGTGGTATCTCTGTATATCCGTGTTGTTCCAGCTACTGTTGACAAAATTCCTTAGACAAGTCACTTGATGTTTTTGAAATGTATAACACAAAGTTTTAAAGTCAAGTTTGGCAAAAAATAAAATTGCATACATTTAAACTGATCCAAACTCAGAGCTAAGGTTCTGTTGCAAGGAAAAAGAAGCTAACCAGGAAATGGATAAGATTTATGTTGTGAGATTGAAAAAGGGCCGTTATGAACTTTGGTAAGACCAAATACAGGCTAAATTTATACTCTGGAAAAAAATAGGAAAATAATTAAACTGAAGCAGAATATTTTTGCAGTAATTTCTGTTAGATTTATGCTGTCTGATTTTAGATATGGTTAAAGCAAATTCTAGTATATTATGTTATTTTTTCTAATTTGGATGCTATATAGCTATATATAGCTAAAATTCAAGGAAAGAAATATCAGTGACATTCAAGGAGGTGCTAATGCAATCAGATTAATTACTTTTCTGAGAAGTATTTATTGAATGTGTTCTCTCTTGACACAAATTTGAAGGGCAATATAAAAGCTTATTTTAATTATCCATTTGTAAATTAGAGAATAAATAGCCATTAACAATAAAGGAAGCTGGTAAAACTTCTGAGAAATGATCTTCAATAATAGCTGTGCAAAAGATACAGTATTTCTTTTCTGTCAGAATTTAAAGTACCCATAGATCACAATTCTGGATACCTGAGCCAAAATTAGTGACTTGAAATTCAGGTTTGATTCTGAACTTGGACCATGTATTTCAACTTCTTGATTTTGGTGAAGGGTGTAAACCTTCTCTCTTGAGTTTTGCTCTGGCCTGCCCATGAGTGGATCATGCTTAGCCTTTGTATCTTTGACAGTTGTTACTTCTTTGCATAAACAACCTGGGAATAATGGCTTTAAATAAGGAATAGAGAGTCTGCCTAACCTTTGGCCATGGGATTTGGTGGAGAAACATTAAGAGCTTGAACATACATGTATGTAATAGATTGCTGCGATAAGCCCTCTAATATTTCACTATGTGTAGAAGGCCAGGAGAGAGAGAATTCTCAGTATTTATTCTAAAATATTTGCAAATAACCATTTAGTTTTATGCTTCATGTTAAAATATTTACTTCTCTTTAACTGTTATGAAAAAAATGTCAAGTGATTTTTCTCCAGTTTAACAGAAGAGAACATACTTTACAGACTCACCAGAAATAATGGAACTTAATTTAAATTGTTAGTATGAGAACTTGTTTACTTTTACAAAAAGTTAGTTTTTTTTCAAAAATTTACAAGTGTGAATTGAATACATGAACTTTTTGAAATTTGAGTTGAATAAATAAAATAGCTCTTTATACACAGTCATGTCATTTTCACATCTAGACCTCCATGGCTCTGATGATATGACCACTGGAGCAATGCTACCTTTCTTGGCATCCTTCCAATTTCTAAAATCTATAGATTTCACTTATTGCCAAGAGAGTTCTTACTGATTTGAGAAGTGATGGAAATTTTCTTTTCTTTTAACTCTCACTTGGTTAAGAGTATTCTAGATTAAGTGTGGACATCTCCCATTTACATCTGCCTTTTTAACACAAAACCAAACCCAAGCCTTCTCGTCAACAGCACATGCAATATTTAATTTAATACTTCTGCAGTTAGTTGTCTCTTTTCTAGTCCTCATCTTGTCTCTGGATGAGTCTTCTAAGACTGGATTAAAAGTGGATTAAATTTTCTGATCCTAGGATCTTGGAAACATTCTTCTTCTCAGGATATCTTGATACAAGAAATAATTACTATAGTAATTGTATTCACAGGTCCTATGTCTGCATTGACTTTATGGAGAAAAATACCTTTGGAGGATGAAGGCCCAGGTTTCTTTCCTCACACAGAAGTGAAACTGGGCTAGGGAATTCAGGAAACTAAGTGTTATGAATGGGCCACTGCCAGTATTTTAAAATTAAAAACTGATAAAAAATCCTCAGCCTAGTCCTCATTAACTGAGAGAGGTGTGATGCCATATAAACAATCAGATAAAGGAAGGCGCAAACAGGTCAGGGGAAGTGACCTGCTCAGCACTCATGGGATCACATTTAGGATTCTATGTGCAGGTGTGGCCCCTCCAGGGCAAGAGATAGTGATATATGGGAGCAAGTCTAGTGCAGAGCAGCAATGATGGTTAAAGACTTGGAGAAGTGTTATACAAGGAGAGACAGCTGGGTTGCTCAGTCTGGAAAAGAGAAAGCTCTGGACAATCTTATCAGTATGTACAAATACCTGACTGGGGAGGGGGAGTAAAGAACACAGAGCTAGACTCAGGGATGCCCAACATAATGACAAGACATAGTGGGCCTCCTGAATTTGAAACACTGGAAATTCCATAATTCCATTTAAATAGAAACTTTTTTTTTTTTTTTTTTTTTTTTTTTTTTTTTTTTTTTTTTTTTTTTTTTTTTTTTTTACTGCAAGGGTGTCCAAACACTGGAACAGTCTGCCTAGAGAAGTCATCAGGTCTCCATCCTTGGGGATATTCAAAACCTGGCTGGACATGATACTGAGCAAGCTTCTCTAGATGCCTCTGCTTTGTGTCAGTGTTCACCTAGACAGTCTCCAGGGGTCCCTTCAAACCTCAGCTATTCTATTAATCTTGGGTACAGGTACTACCACCATAATAATTTCTTAGTGTCGAGAACAAAGTTTATTGCTGGAAAAAAGAGTTTTTAATACTTCCAATCTGTTGAAGTATTTAATATATAAGATCAGACAACTTTAGAGATGACCTTTGAAGAACATCCACAGAAACGCTGGCTAAATATTAGGATATGTGACATTCAAGATAGGTGGCCTTGCAGTCATTTCCAGACTTCTTGATGTAATAAGAGAAACTCTAAAGGGCTTTTGCTAAATGTCTCTTCAATCTCTTCATCTTTCTATTTTGCATCAGTATTTTCTCCTTTTTCACGTGGGAAGATGTTCAACAATCTCAGAAAAAGTGTCCAAACCCAACTTTCTGGTTTCAGGTTCCTGATGGAGCAGGCACTATGATTTGAAACAGCTCCATCCCTCTTCTGCTAACCCTGCAAAAGCATTCAAGAGAGAATGCAGATGCAGCATATCTTATGCTTTGCCATTATCTAAGTGCTTAGAATATAATTTTCCACTGTTGTCTTCAAGTTCTGTGGTGGAGAAAGTTAAAAAATGAGTGTAATGCTTTCTTAAAGGAATAATGGTAGATATACCTTTTTTAAACACTTGGGCAGATTGATGTTTTGAATCTCTTTTGAAAACTGCTATATTTGTCAAAAGAAGGGTCAGAAGGAGGAATTTTCATTTCACTTTTATTCCTTTCCATGCCATTCCATTTTCCAGTAATACAGTTTAGAAAAAAATTTTACCATAGCTTGGAACACAGAAAAAAGTGAGGCTCAGTTTCTGTTGATTGGAGTATTGAAGAACAGATTTCACAGTGTGCCACAGGGTTCTTCAGGAAACTAGGCAGTTTATATGTAATTTTTTTGGCTTATTAAGATAAAAATAAAAATAATTTTACTCCAAAGAAATATGCAGTAGTTCTCATGTGTTATATGTATGACAGTTCCATATTAAATCAAATATATGTTCGTTCCATTGTGGTTTCTCAGATCCCTACTAAAATTTAAAATGCAATAAACAATACAAAAGTGTTTTCATTTATTAAAAAAAAATATTATTTAAATGCATATTTAAAGATCAGATGACATTCAAACGTAACCTAACAAATTTGTGATGAGAAATACCACTCTCCTCTTGAGTCCTTCAATTCAAAGACTTCATAAATCAGCAAAGTAAAGGCATTGGGAGTGAAGACTGTCATCTCAGTGCATCATTGAATGAGTAAATATTTTGCAGACTGCTGGCAGTAATATTATTTGCAAGATATTCTATTCTCTATCAGATCTATTTATACTTAAAATCACTCTGTAGACTCTTATAGTTTTACCATAAGCAGTTGCTAGAAAGAAAAGAAAAATCTATGAATTTGATTTGTTACAAGGGTATCTTTATCTGTGTTGTTTGACTAGTCACAACAATTTTTCTTTTTTTTTTTTCCTTTATTCCAGAGAGCACAATCAGATGAGCTAGAAAAAATAGAAAAGCATAGCAAGGCATCCAAGGAAAAAGAGAACGCCAAGTCTTTGGATAAGCCAGAACAGTAAGAACACACTTATGAAAGAGCAGTTTTGCTCACTTCAGAAAACTATCTCTGCTGAAGCAAAATATGTATGAAAAAAACCCCAAGCCTGTACCTACTGACAGTGACCCAAATAATTTTCTTTAATCACTTCGACAGGTTCCTCTATGAACTCTCACTGATTCCCAACTTTTCAGAACGTGTGTTTTGCATCCTGTTCCAATCAACGTTTTCAGAAAGCATTGGTTCAATCCGTCGCAAACTTGAATTGTTACAGAAACTGTGTGAGGTAGGTTGTGCTCTGTGAAAAAGTAGATCTAAATTTCTGATATTTAATCTTGTTAAGCTTTACTCATATTTCAAAAGTTTTCACTTTATTTACTTAAAGTACTCATTAAAAATCTAAAGGATAGTAGAATAGAACATTTTATGATTGTTCTTCAACATCAAAGTGAATTTTAAGATTAGCTTTTGGTTCTGAATTATATCATGTTTTTGCCATCAGTGTGTATCAGTCTCTGGAAAACAGTGCACCTTCTACTTTTTTTAAAGCAAAATCTTCCCTCTTCATAGTCACTGTATCACTCCTTTTCAAAGGAATGCCAGTTCAGCTAACCTTGTGTTTGCTCGAACTTGAGAAATGTGCAACTTAATAATATCTCTGGTATCTAACATCAGATAGAGATAGCAATGTTGTATCTAGTCTGAAGAGATTACTGGAATTTTGCAGTCCCATGCAAAACAAATATGGGGCTTTAAAACGCAGGTAACATCAGTATTTTTGATAACTTAAAACTGTTTCAATTGTTTTATGTTTTACTATGTAATGTTTTTTATTTGATTGATTAAATGTTTTACTTGTTCCATCTGAGTGTTTTATGAACTTCTTGATTAATTTTCTCAGAAATTAAATATACCATTCACAATTTCAGTATCAGTCAAGGATTACTATTTTGTTTTTTTCAACAGGTCATGTCTGGTAATACTGTACAGATTTTCTCTTATTTTTTTCTAAGTCTCCATTTTGGAGATAACATTCTCCATTCATAAAAAATTACATATTAATATTGTTCTACTTCTATGTGTTGCAGTAGAAGGTAACACAACATCAACAAATCTGCTCATTAACCATAAATATTAATGGAACTTTGAACTTTTTTTTTTTTCTGTATTTTAGACATTGAAGAATGAATCAGGCGTTATGAGGGTTCTAGGTTTGGTTCTTGCCTTTGGAAATTACATGAACGGTGGAAACAGGACACGAGGACAGGCTGATGGGTTTGGACTAGATATCCTGCCAAAACTGAAAGATGTAAAGAGCAGTGTAAGTTGACTTGAGACTTCCTGAAAGCCTGAGAAGCTTAAATTCTCAGAAAATTACTTCGTTTCTGAGTAAATGTTGTGAAGTTTATGAAGGCATGTGGAAGGGAATTCTTTTGTTGCTACGCTTATCTGATCACACTTCTAGAGTTGGATGTATTTGTAGAATTATGAAAATTAACCATCTCTTTTCACTACTATACAAACAAAAATACCTAAATTTATGTTTTAGTTCCTACTTTGATGTATGTTTGACTTTCAGTACACTTCATAGTTCCAACTTTTCTTGTAATTAGATACTATGATCTGACAGTTAAAAGTTTATTACAGAAGTGGAAAGAGTTCCATGCTGATTCAAAATATTGTGAGGGAAAAAATGTCACTCCTGGAAATGATTGAATAGGCATTCAGAGCATTTTAGATAATCCAAAATTCATTCTTTATGTACACCATGATTACAGAGTTTGTATTTAATATTGAAACATGGAGCCACCTAGTAAAGTACTTCTTGATTCAAGATTTGTCTAGTCTAGTCATCTCAGTAAAGACAGTGATAAGTAATGTTTTTTCTTGCTCTGTGCTAAACTGGAATTTGTGTGTTACCAGCAATTTTTGGCTTTGATTAATCACTTCAGGGTTACATCACATATATCTACTTTTGTTTACAAGGAAACAATAATCTTAAAGTTTCTATGGCTATAATGAAAAATCTTACCTGAATGTGACAGATTATAGCAATAATTCTTGACCCTTAAATTAGTTCCTACCAATGTGATGAGTCACTGTCAAGATCTTCAATTCTGCAAATGGCAGAAAAAGAAGAGTTGGTTTCCCTGCTTGGTCCCTCACTAAATATACATTTTTTTAGCTGCTGAGGTAGGTCGTGTGAGTAGACTGTTAACCCTGAGTTGAGAGACCATGTCAGCCATTTGCCTTTTTAAATGGGTGGAGGAATTTCATTCTTGCATCCTGGTCTCTTTTTTAAACCAAGGGAGTGGTGATGTGAATGACACTTCAGTACAACGTATTTAGAGCAGCTTACTCCAGCTGAACCTTCAAATTGGCTCTAGATCTGATATGTCACCAGTTTTAGAACTCTGCTCAGTAGAAAATGTAGGCACACCAAATTTAGTTTGGTAACTCAAGACTTGAGTATGTAATTTGCTGGAAATATTTTGACTATTAACCTTGCAATTGCAAGATACATTTTCAGTTTATTTGCTACTGATCAGTCAGGAAAGCTCTTACAAAAATCCTTTTCTTAACACATCTGAAAACTTAATTCTGTCAGAAATCCTCTTCAAATGGAAGGTTTTCTGCTGAAGTTTCATTAGAGAGATTACACAGGGGAAGCAATGAAAAAGCTCCCTCCCTCACCCCCCAAATTTCATTTATAAAAATAACTTTCTTTGTTTAATTTAACTTTGCTTTGGTTATAGTTATAGTGTTGCCTTGAAGAACTTGTCTACATGAACCCAGAAACAATTTCTCTTTTCCTTGTTGAAAAATTTCAGAACATAAGGTTTGCAATCAGGTAGAATTAAAAAATCAGGAGTATGTTCCATGAGTGTTATATCTTTCTTCATTTTATTTAATGATTAAATAGGACTTCAGGGTGAGGTTTGATTTTGATTTGGTTGGTTTTTTGTGTGTTTCTTTTTTTTTTTTTTTTTAGTGAAGGGACCAAACCAGCAAAGTATTTTTTTACACTAAATATTTCATTTATATGAATTACCTTTTCTGAATTTTTTTTTTCTGTGAGTTTCAGTAACACAGAAAACTCTTACTCTTCTATACAGGACAACAGCAGAAGTCTTCTATCTTACATTGTCTCATATTATTTGCGTAATTTTGATGAGGTGAGTGAAAGTTAAATTTACTCTTTTAAATTCGGGTTAAGCAACCCAACTGACTAAATTTGCTCTTCTGCTGGCAAGATGCAGAAATGTGTACAAATATTCTCTGTGCTTTCAGTTATATATTTTAGTATAGGAAAAAGTAACGAGCACTATGTAACTGTTCACTTGTGGTTTTGTCAGGATGCTGGAAGAGAACAATGCATCTTTCCTCTTCCGGATCCACAAGATCTCTTCCAGGCTTCACAACTGAAGTTTGATGATTTTCAGAAAGATCTCCGCAAAATGAAGAAAGACTTGCGAGGTACTGAACCCAGATCATGCTAATTATATGTTGCCATTATATCTCTTCTATTTTTGTTTGTATCATTTTGAGAAATTAGATGACACTGTAAAAATAGTTGTGTATTTTTAACTTCTCAGCTATTAGTTTGTTTCTTTAATTTGCTTTTCCATGACTATGGAAATAATGCAATAATACACAATTTTCTGTAGATAACCTGAAGAGGTTTTTAAATTAAACAGCATCAAACCAGTTAGGTTAAATCTTTTGTTTCAAAACCAAACCAAAAAACTAATTTAGTTTTTCTTTTTTGCACACTGATTTCAAGTCTTTGACCATAAAAAGCATTGCAAAGTGTTGGACTATGTCCATGATAAAAAAATAATAAGAGGTTTATAACCAGGTCCAAATAGTATCTAGCAGATAAAAAGTATGACATTGTTAGAGACACTTCAAATAACTGGACTTTACTGAAAAGTAACATGCAAAGGAAGTATTTTTTTCTCCTCTTATGAAATGTTTTCTTTAAATGAATTCAGCAAGCTTAAGATATATTTGCTAGACTTTGATGAAGAACATTTACCATATATTTCTTAATAACATGGGGATCTAAGCACTAGATTTGTTAAGCAAGAGTAGTTTGCACAAACGATCCATGATCTTCAATATTTTTTGCAAAAAATCTGTGTTAAACTGGTCAGTTATGTTACTGTGCTGAATCTTTGAGGGGGAGATACAAATCAAGGAGTGATCTGCCCATTACTGTTGCCTTGCTGCTTTTAAATGCCATGCCTCTGGAGAGCTAGAAAAGGTTTGGTAATCCATTAATCCCTGATCAACCTACAATGGGAGGTTCTCTATTAAAACAAAAACATAACATGGTTACTAAAGGATATCTGACCTTCCCTTCTTGCTTCTATCAAACTTTGTTTGGATGTTTTAAAAGTTATTTTAAATATTTTGAGGTAATATTTAAAGTTGTATCAAGGTCACTTAGTGTGATACTAGGGAGTGAACTGTAGCATCATCCATTTACTGCTCCTGAACAATCTAGGGAGCAAAAATCTCACAATTCAGTCATGAAAACTTGTTCTATACTTCTTGCAACTTCCAGATAATCTCAGAGCTGATCTCCAAGCTTGCACATGTAGAAGATACATAGGTCTTATTTAAAAAAGATACTTGAATTCAGGTGCATGTTAACGAATATCCATGGGGGCAGATTTTATTCCTCACAAATTTACCAAAAATGTTTTTTGGTACATTAAAGGTTAAATATTTTTAGATCAAGGTTGAAATTTGCACACAGACATAAATCTCTTGTGGAATAAATCCACACTGTGCAGTGATCAAAGCGGGGGTTCTGTAGAAATGGAAATTACACGCTTCGATCTGCCTTCAGATTGCAGTTGAATTCTTTCTGTGCTTCCAATCCAACCCTTAGGCTCGAGACTCTTCTCTGTAGTTAATGAAACTGAAGAATAACTACAAACACCATTGCTGGTACAAGCTTTTTTGGGGACAGCATCAGCATCTTCATCCTCTCCTGAATATGTCATGACAGTTTCAAAACCAGACTGCAGTCTCAGTCATGACTTCTTAATAGTGTCCGGAGATCCAAAATGCTTTGTGGTTCCTTTTCCAAAGAAAAATGTCAATCTAAATTAAAAACAATTTCTGTTAAAAGATTTTATGACTGCAAGAGCAGTAGAAGTAAATTTTAGTAATACATTAAAAATTCTAGGTATTCTGATAGCTTGTTATAATGATTTCAGTGAGATAGAATAGCCTGTCTTAATGACAATCATTTCTAAATGGAGTACAAATTTTAACAGAATGCATAAAATTACTTGCAAACGGGTTTTTTACTGCATTTACTCTAAGTACACTGCCAGATTTGCTAATGAAGACATGGAATCTTAAGAGTTACTAGAGCTATTAAGTGCCTCATCAAATGACTGAACAAGAAGAGAGTTGTATGATGCTGAGAAAATTCTGACAAAATTCTAAATATGAACCGATTAATTTGATGTCAGTGTGAGTAAATGAGTATTGATTATTCCTGGGAAACACTGACTTTAAAGTCATAGAAATAAATGCCCAGAATACATTACTGTTTTATACTGAGATGTGGACTGTAACTTTGTACTTATATTCATCAGTAATTAGATGGCAGATTTCACCATTTGGTGAGGGGTGGGGCATTTGATTTGTTCTTTGTCACTGAGAAACAGAAACTTGTTCAAATATTGATGCAGGCAGTATCACCATTTAAAGGGTATTCTGTTCATGTTAGTTTCAAATACCCTGAAAACCATGCAGTGAGATCATGCTTATTACAGTGGGGGAAGGAGGTGTTGGTTCACCCAGGAAAAAAGTCTTCTGCAGATATTTTATTTCTGACTTTGAAAACTTTCCTGGATCATTATTCAAAGGTAAATTTCATTCCAGAAAGATCCTTTCATAAAACTTAAAAAACCCCAACAGAATACCCACAAAGTGGAGGACAGTTATTATTAAAAAAAAGTTTCATAGCTGTAACAATAACAGTTCATTTTAGTACTGTTGTATTTTTCCATCCAAAGATGACAGTAATATACACAGAGACATGCAGCTATAAATAGTCTTCATGATTCTGTAAAATAATTTTGTTGATGTGCTCTTTCACAGTTTTGAGTTTGGGCTTATGTTTGTATTAGAGTTATTATGTTGACTGCTTAAAAAGAAAAAGGACTCGTGATGTTCAAACTTCTGTGCTTTCTTCCCTTGTGACTATCGAGGCTATTGTCCATATTTAAGTGTTCATGAACTCTATGCCTTGGCAGTTTTTAAAATCTTAGATATGAAAATTTCTTCTAGTATTTCAGATTAGAAGTGCAAGTCCCAAAGACTTTTAGAATCATACCGTGTCTGTTCCAAGATGAATAAGACAGAAACTTATTTTTTTTTAAATAATACAGCTCTCCAGGATAAAATTTATATACCAGATTTTTTTTTTTTTTTTTTTTTTTTGGTAAGGTAGAAGACCAAAGAACAGGTAGATCCTTTAACTAACAAATCAAGTGAGTTTGGCTCCATCTGTTGCTCCTAGATTTCACAGCTCTCCAGGATTCCCACTTTAGCCTTTTTGACTTCAGTGACATATAGTTTGTTAAGCAACTTGATCTGCTTTTGATCTCTCCTGGCTGTCAGCAACATTCCTTGATGCAGTCATGCCAAGCAATGACTTCTGCTCCTATGTCATTCCACAGAAGAAACTTTAGCACTTGCCACATGACTTAAATCAACTCACCATGTAAAGAAAATTGGGCATCCAGGGTCACAGGAGCAGTGTGTGACTCTCACTGATTAGGACCTCTGTTATGTAATTGTTAGTATCAGTATGTTTTTCTAGACACTTCAGAGTGCTCCAGGCAGAGCAGAAAGATGTGGAAAACATATATTAATCAAGATTCTAACCCTCTTTGCTCTGACACTCTTAAGGTAAAATTGTGGTTTAGGAACATGTTGGATTTCTTGCCCATGAAATTCTTCAAGATGTATTTAGGAAAGAGCTAGAACACTAAAATGGCATTGAGAGTTATAAAATTATGGCAAGTTAAAAAATGTTTAGAAGCTATTCTTTGGCTACACATTAGCATTCTAGCCTTACAACATTAAGTTTATTCTTACTAATCAGAAACTAATTCATCACTTGTCACTTATTGCAAAACTTTCACTTAAGCTCAGCTAAAAGGGAATTAGAAACAATGTCAGGCAGAAAATAAATCTCACTAGTAGAAGAGATTAATAGTACAATATGATGCAGATTGCTATGAAACTGAGTTGAAGTCAGTACTTGTTTATGTGTCATAATGTCATATTTAATATATTTGATTAGTCACTGACTACAAGCAATAATTATGATAATTTAACATTATTTTTTTAGTGATGCTTTCTTTTCCTATTCTGGGTGTTTACAACTCACTGAAAAGTCTCCATCCAAAGAAGCTAGGCTGTGTGGCCCAGTACATCTCCCTGATTTGGAATAAATGTGACTGAGAATGTTTATAAAGTGTTAAGCATTTGCAGAACACTTTGTATTTTAAAAGTATGTTCCAAGAAAAGCCCCAGAGTATCTTGGAAAAATACACGTTCCCTATTTTTTTAGTGCATCTTACAGTCACCTAAAGTTACCTATTCATGTTGGACCTGCTTGTTGTAGAGCTGTTATGTGCTCTCATGTTTAACACCTGCTGTGTGAATAAGAGCATTGGAAGTACCATAATGTGGGATAGAAAGACTTTTTAAAAGTTGTATTTGGGATGGTGTCAATATGGGACTGAGAGAGTTCAGACAGTAATAGGCTCACTAATCATTCCTCTTGCCTCAGTAAAGGTTACCCTTAACACCTAGAAAGAGTTCCCATACCTGAGAGTTCAGTCAAGCTGTAGTTGAAACTGAATTTTCCTCTTCATGGGTGAACTGTGTCTGGGGTGTAGGGATTACTTTGCAAAATAAGATTGCATCCACTATTAGTTCTTTCATAAGTAATATTAATGCTTTCAGACTAAAATCTTTAAAAATGTATCATTCTATTTGCCCCTTTCTTTCTCACACACATATGTATCCTTGTATCTTTTCATATTCCCAACTGTTTCCATCAGAGTTCTGATGATGGATCTAAGACACTGGTGACATTTCAGTGCCACTTCTTGATCAGAAGCAGGAGTGGTATTAATTGTGACTTCAATTAACAAACTTGAGCAGCCTTAAGCCATTTATGGCCCCTCTTCAGATGGAAGAAAAGGAAGGGATTGCTCTTCTGAATTTGATTGTCCCCCTCCTTAAGGAGGAGAGGGACAATCTAAGGATTGATTAATTTTCCAGTTAAGGAAAGGCCTCGAGTATAACCTGGTGATCTATCTTTTAAAAAGCTAAAGTTTGGTGAAATAAAGTGTATCCTCAGAGGTTTTCCAAAAAATTAAGGTTTTTTTAATGTGCTCGTACACTGATATTTCAAGTTTCAAGAGAAGACGGAGATGAAGTAGAGAGAATTGAAGTAGTGAAAAAATTGTACTCTTTGGAGGCTGAATACATTTCATCATCAAAAACATCCTGTTCAAAGACAATTTGAAATTGTGGTTTTGTAATTCTCTGTCAATAGTTTTGATATAAATGTGAATGAAGATATTTTACAATTAATAAATATATTTCTTTTTTTTTTTTTATGATCCATAGATCCATATTGTGATAAAATAATGCCTTCAGTCTTATTATAAAATGCCAAATCACTCAAGGTAATTAATAGCAAAGTGGTTTGGGTCAGTCCTCCAGTTATCTGTACCATTTACAGAAACCTTTACAGAACCTGCCTTTACAGAAACAGATATTGTTTAACCATATTAAATCTTTACTTTTGCCTACTCATTAACACCTGTACACTCCCAAATTCTAGCTGTTTGTTCAGTTATCACAGAAAGGGTTAATTGCTGCAGCTATGCTGCATGCAGACTCCTAAACCTAAACCAGATGTAAACTAAAGCCAGGCTTTCAGTCAATCTGTGAGTCATATTTTACTGTCCTTAAAACTCCAAACAAGGAGCTGTCTATGGAAGCCCTTGAAGACTCAGCAGTTCTTAGTGTAAGTCATTGCAATTCCAAAAAAAATAAATAAAAGAAAATTAAGAGCTCTTTCTGTATTTGTGGCTGGGTTCATCAGAGTTTGTCTTTTGATGAGGCCAGCATTGTTTCCTTTAGATAAAGTCTAAACTTTCTCTTAAAGTCACAGGTTGCAGTTGTAAGGAACCCAGAAAGCACTGAGGAAGTTGAGAAAACAGTGGTTATGTTGTCGTATGGTTTTCAGACAAGTAGGACACAGGCACATCTCTTGTGGAAGTCTGAGCACTCAGAACCTCAGAAAATTAAGGACATAATTTCAAAGCTTCCATAAAGGCTTAAAAGCAAAGTCTATCAAGTCTCAATTAAAGGTGTGCTCTCAAGTATCATAAACGATCTTGAAAATCCACCTGAATTCTAGCAGACTTCTATAGATAAGTATGTGGTTTCTGAATTAGTTAATAAAAACAGCCTAATGAAGCTGTTAATTATTCATGCAAGACAATTCATAAGTCTGCTTGCTTCCTTTTTTATTTTGTTACTGTTTGGTGTGGGGGTTTTGTTGGTTTGTTTGTTTGCTTTTATTTTTCATTTATTTTTCATATTTTGGGGGTTTGAAAAGAAAAATCCTGCTGCCCATTGTTACCCTGGCCAAAGAAAATGCAGAAAGCCTGAGGAGCAGCTGGTCATCTGCTCACCCATTTTGTTCAAAAATACATCTTTTATGTTTAGAAGAGATTTGTACTTCCAAGGGCTAAAATTTGGCATCCAACAGAACCAGCTGGGAAATGTGCACTAAAAAGATACTCTGAATGTTGAAAACTTTTTATTTCTCCTTTGAAAAAAGGTAAAGCAACTATTTCTGATAATGAGACTGAGTGTATCTTACGTCACAGAATCACTAACTGAAAATGTCGGTGCAAAGCACAGAAATTTTTTGTCACTTTTCTTTTCCGTATAGATGTCTCTTAAATTATATTTGCTGTTGTGAAACTTCACATGTTTTTAGTAAGGTGACCTGAAATAAAAATAAAAGAAAAAAATAGGATGAGCAAACTAACACAATGGTTTGAAAAAATGCAATTATTTGTGTTTTAACACAGAAATATAAAATGAGATGAATTCTTGAGATACTGGATACAGCTGGAATTGCTGTAAAATTAAATCTCTAAACTGGTTTTGAGCACAGATTTTCACATCAATTTCCCGATCAGGAGCATTTGAGAGACCTGTGTATGTATGGATAAAAAGCTACCAGTTTGAATTGCCCACAAGAATCCATTTTGCTGCATCTGTGAAAAATGACATGGAGTTCTCTGCAGCATATGATCTTGAGAGGAGATGAAATTAGATGTATTATTGGTCCTTTCCATTGTTTATGTATTGCTTATATGTTAAAATTGGTTTAGAGGGTTGTAGAAAGGGTGTCTCTGCACTCACCAACTTCAGGTTAGGATTTGAGATCTTTGGAAGGTCTGAAGTGCATGATTTGGGACTAGAGGATGCTGAAACCTTCACCTTGCTTCAAAGCAGCACAAAGTTTTTATCTTTATTCCTGTTTGGGCAATTCAGTCTTGTGAGATAAGTTTCTACCTAGTGCTTGGCTTTTGTGACTGCCTATATGAATCTCATTTGTGGTGCCTTGAATACCTTTCAGTTCTTTCACCATAAGAAAATTTAAAATCTGCTCGAAATAAGTGGAGTTTAGAAACATGCTAATTTTGTCTAAGTTTTTCAATTGTATGCACATCTCCTAAAATGAGAGAATAACTAAACCTGTGAGAACAGGGATGATAAGACCAAGTCTGGGTCTGTTAAGAAACAGCAGATAAGCTTTTGTTTTAGACAAAACTTTTACAAAGTCGTCACAGCAGATCCCCTTTGCCAATGTATTCCTTTGATATCTGGGATGTTTAGCTGAGCTGTTTCATGGAGATGAATGTGTTTTAATATGAAGCTGAAGTTAAAAACATCAAATTTAGAAGGCTGTTTGTATTCTCACATACTTTTTTTTTCCCCCCCCCATGTTTTTTCTCCATGTTGCTTAGAAGTTATTAAATACTCTTCTGACACAAGCATTTACTTAGTATCTTACTTCCTCATTTGGGCAGAAGTACTGGGAACTATCTGATATTTTGTACTGTTTGCATTTGATCAGCACTTTAAATTCTTCAGTTACAATGAGGAATAGCAATAGCTCATACAAATAGTGGGGGGTTTTATTCTAGTGACAAATTACAGAAAATAATAGATGAGTGCTCTATCCAACAGGCTGTGAAGGGAGACTAACATTCCAGTCTTGGTGATCTGGAGAATTGAGAAACTTAAGAACTGCTTACAGACCTCTTAATTCTTTAATGCAGAAAGCATCTGATGACCTAGTTTGTTTTAAGCATCATAATAATCATTAGTATGGTAATAATGACTGGATTTGTTGATTTTTAAGGTCTGAATGCTATGTACAATATTTTACGCTCTCTAAAGCAAAAGAAAGGTATTATTTTCCCCTGTTTTTCTGATTTTAAATTATTTACACGGTGTTTGTAATTCAGGAATAGGGCGAAAAATGGTCCTGAACTGTTATTTTTCTGAACATCATTGATTTTACTCTTTTCACAGAGGGAGGGGTGTGGGCAGAAAAGAACAAAAATAACTCCACCAAAAACTGGAGAAACAAAGCTGCCATTAAATGCACACCCTTTCCCACACCGCACATATGTGCACAAACAAATCAACTATGGGAGAGCTTCCAGAATCTAAATGGTTGAAGAAGAGACATTTCATTTTCACAATCAACATTACATGGTTTCGTTTTCTATAACAAGATGAATATAAAACATAGAATATCCCACATTTCCTTAAGCATTTTGAAATGGGACTGCTTCAAGCTGTTGACATAGGTATAGGCTAAGATTTTTGTTGAGTATAAGTTTTCATAAGATATATTCTTCTCTCAAATTGGCTGAGAGTTCATTTAAACTGCAAACATTCAAGAGAGTATAATGCAGTACTGCTCTGAATAATATTTAATCCATATTCTGGAAAAACGTATGGAATTTTGGTGATATCAAATGTTATGGTAGGTCTGTCGCCTCTTTCAGCTCTGACACTTGTTTCTCCATAAGAGAAAAGAGTAATACAAATCCTATATATTACCATCAGAACATCTCCATCTGCAGAATAGTACATAGGTTCTCTATTTCTTCTTCTGTCATATGTTGTTAGAAAATTCATGGTCATTTGGATCCCCTCCCCTATTTCACATGTGTTGACTAACACTTGTTTAAAAATTACAGGCTTCCAATTACGTAGTTATATTTGGCGGAGGATAGGATTCTTTAAAATTTTTAATATCGCTGCATAAGCAGGTTAGCTGTCTAAGTAGACACCTTCATGTTTATCTTTCCCCTAAAAGTCTGCTGTTATTATTTCCATTTTGATCTAAGTTTAAAAAAATAATTAAAATTGAATTTTATTATCACCCTGGTTTTATTCCACTTGTGTGGAGTTACCAGTTATTTGAGTCAGTCTGCTTTTCTGTATAAATATTAGGATAGTGCTTTCTACTACCTTAAAATATTTTTAAAATGTTAAACAAGTTTTCTGTCTTTAAAGATGTACTAATAATTCTTTTTTCCTAAAGAAACCCTGGAGGGTAAGCAAGGAAATGTAGATTTTGGAATATGTGCACTTGAACTGGAAATTTTTAGGCAGAATCCAGCAGGATTGATTCCTGTTGAATGGCAGGAACTTACCACAGCCTAAAGAGGTTTTTCTTATAGTGGAAACAAGTTTAATATTCACCTGAAATAGTCTCAGGTCTTCTCTTGACCCAAATTAAATCAGCTTGGATAGTTGGTGGAAGTATGATAGTACCACCTTACCCACAAATAATCTTTGTGTCAGGGGTGCTTTAGGCCCCAGATTCTCTGTCTTGGTTTCTAGTGCAATAAGAAGCAAGCTGTTCTTCAAGTTCTCTCATAGAGTTTAAGCAATGAGTACTGTACTCTTACAGTCTTCCACTTTAATCCTTTTGCACTGTTACTTTTGAAAAATGCAAAACTCTTCAATACATCTGTGATTTTATCAAGTATCAAGCCCTCATCTGTCTTAACTTACTAAATTAAGGTCATTCCTACTGTTGGTACAGGTTTTACATCTGAACCTTATTTTGATTCAGGCACTATTACCTGGGGCCAGGTATATCAACACGGCCTGGAATCTGTGTTTGTAATTTTGTTCCCATGCAGTTCTGCCCCTGAAATTTGTCTTTCTCCCTCAAAATAATTGAACACTTTTGTTAACTTTTGCTACCACTCATTTAAATTCACACACTGGCCACAAATTATCTGCCTATAAAAATATTTTACTAGGAATATAACTGTTCCTGATTCTATTATCATAGTGTTTGTACTTGTTGTGTGTTTGAGGCACATATTCCAGCAGTTTCACTGGATATGAATTTAAGTGTTTTTTACTACAGTATACAGATCCATAGTACGAATGTGTCACCCTAAACTAATCTGTTACTTCAATTTCAGCATGTGAGACAGAAGCAGCAAAAGTTTATCAGCTATCACTAGAAGAGCACCTACAGCCCTTCAAAGACAACATGGAGCAATTCATTAGTCAAGGTAAATAATGAAATGTCACTTAACCTTTTCATGACATTTCAAAGGAAAGTTATGGGAACAATGTTTATACATTGTGGGAAAGGGACTGTTTATTTTGGCATCATAGAAAGACATGGATTAGTTTAATCAGATGCCACACAGTTCTAACAGATTTGCAAAATGATTCTCTTGTACTGTAGGTGACTCACTCTCTTTTGCATGACAGCAAAGACAAATGCTATTGGCTTGAGTGTGTGATCTTCTAAGTTCAACATTCCAGTAGAAAACAAACTTGCAGCCTTTGTTCCTTGAAAAATTATTGAAGCTGGATCTGTTTCATTAACTTCATTCCAATGAGATAATTCTTTTGGGTGTGCCAAAAACATGGAATAAGCATAACAAAAGTAGTTAAAGCTTTTCCAGATATACTGCAAATCCATATGAAATACTTGGATGTGGTTAATGGTTAACACTGCAAGAGAAAATATATTAGAAATAGCCAGGGTCAACTGGCATCCTGAGTATTAGTAGGAAAACCCTTTGAAAATGAATGGACTATGCTTTACTAGATGTTTCTTTGACAAGATTATAGGAAATATGGATAACTTTAGGTTTTCACAAATGTTATATCAGAGCTTGAAATAGTACTCTGCATTGACCAATTCATGTTTTAATACAAGTCAGAAATCAATGCATCAGGGTTAAAGTGCCCTGATGAGTACATCAATGTAATTGTAACATTTTGCTGCTCCTTCTGCTTTGATATTGCCTCTTATAATGGAAGGCAGACCTGTTGTCTCCTGAATAGGCAAATTATGTGAGAATTCTGATTCTTGTGCTGATTCATTAATTCATTAGCCTTGACATGTGTTAAAGAGCTACCACTCATAGATATAATTATTAACTGAATGTGCTTTGTGTTTGAGAGGCTGGTCAGATTTGCATGTGTCTCTTCCTGGTTAGAGTATCCAAGATGACTATATATCCAAACATTTTAAGTGCAATACCTATAGAATCATAGAATGGTTTGGGTTGGAGGGGACTAGACCAGGCTGCTTATGTACTCTACCATGTACTGATCCATGCTATAGGACTCTCAATTACAGGGAATAAATTGAGCACACCCAATATTTTGAATCATCAAATATGAACTGATGTTTTCTAAGACAAATGTCCACTATCCAAACCTGGCAAACAGGATGCTGTCTCCAGCACAAGTAGGTATGAACCAAATTAAAACTGGATGCTGGTTATGTATATGGCATATAAATATTACAGTAGTGGTATGATTGAACATGTAGCAAGTGCTTTGCATTAGGTTTATATTATAGTTTTTATGTATAGATAGGGAAAATTCAAATCACAAGTTTTTCTGAAAGATATCACTATTGGCATGCTGTAAATCATGTCGTTTTAACCTTACTGACAGAGTAGGAAATCAAACATGAAGATTATCCCTGGAAGTGTTCAGGGCCAGGTTGGATGGGGCTCTGAGCAACCTGCTCTAGTGAAAGGTGTCACTGACTATGGCAGGGGGGTTGGAACTAGATGATCTTTAAAGTCCCTTCCAACCCAAACCATTCTATGATTATATGATTGTATTTCAGCAGACGGCTATCTGTTAAATTTGTTTCTTCTTTTAGAAACCATAGTTTTAGAAGTGTCTAACTTTAGCTTGTTTTATGATTTTTGACTATACTTTTCAGAATATAATTTTATATAATCTTTATAGTGATCTGTTTTTGCAAGGATATGCAATTTCCTTTGTGATTACATGTCTGTACTTTAGGAGAGTGAGGAAAAAGAAAAGAAAAAATATATATCCATCGCATCCGTTAAGAACTTTGCTGTGTTCCCATATTAGATGTGTGTGTTGTTGACAAAAGGAGAAACCCATAATGTCAGTAAAAATATCAGTGTCTCATTTTGATAAAAATAATTGTGTATTGTGAGCACAGTAAAGTGTGACTAAATTTCTACATTTTTTTAAAACCGTAGGGCCTATTATGAAGAATTCTGTCCCAATGTAAGAAAGACAAAGGTTAACATATAGCAAAAAAGAATCCCTGGTTAAGATCCAAAAATAAAGTAATTTAAATACCTTTCATTATGAAATCCTTTGTTTTTACTTCATGGGATTGAATTCCGACTTGAAAGAGGCCATGTTTAAAGCAGGATTTCTCTTTCCTGTTCAGTGTTTGACAGGCTTTTGATCTAGATATTTTTTCTAAGGGCTTTTGTTGTTTATGTAGACATAATCGATGAGTCTTTTCAGCTAGACTGCACACATGATCATTTAGAAAAACAGAGGGACAATTCTTGGCACCTTTTGGGGATTTTTGTTTATATAACGTATGCTCTGGGCAAAGAAAAATCAAGCTTTACATTTTTATCTTTTCAAGTTCCAGTTTCTCTAAAGTCAGAAAAAGTTTTAACTTATAATTCAGATGAAAAGCATTTTTCAAAAGGTTGAATAATTTGGCATGTTTGTATGATGCCTTTTTAGAGCGGATAACTTGTGTGCATAATGGGACCCAAAAGTTCAAAGTAGCTAGTTACTTACAGCATATTCACTTATACATGTTGCTAGCAGCTAAAATGGAAAATGGTTTTCCCATTGGCAAAAAAACTTGCACACCAAATTAAATATCCTTGGCAAGGGGTTAGAAAGGCTCTGCTTTATAAGAATAGTTACTGTCACACACAGATAACTTTGAGTTATGTTACTGCAACTCATCTGGCTGATTGTTACTAATGATGTATTAATAAAAAAAAAATCTTTTTTAATGTTAACACTTTTGTTAGATTCAGCAGAGACAAAAAAAAGGTTGTACATCATTAGTTTGCTGGTAGATTATTTCATTTGAAAGCTAAAGAAGGGGAAGAGGCAAGAATGTGTTCAGAATCATGAAGTTTTTAGATGAAAGTGCTAGTGGTATGTGTAATGAAGGCTGTTCAGTATTTGCCTTGCTATCCAAGTCAGTAGCCTAAACAATCAGTATGTGCACTAAAGTATGCAAATTAGCAACAGGATACCAGTCCTTTCTTGAGGGACTTCATGTCTTTGTTAAAATGATCATAATACTTAACGAGATTTAATTACCTGTGCTCCTTTCTACATTGGCTTAGTGGATATTGGCAAGTGTGATTTATCTTATGCATTGGGCTTTTGAGGGTCTGTGTGCCTCAAAACCTCCAACAAAATCCTCTCTGTTCTTCCAGGTTCTTTTGTTTTCTTCCATGTTTTTTCCTCCTCTTTTTCTTTTCATGTCCTCTTTTTGAGTCCACATACTGTAATCACATCAAATCACCAAATGTATCATGTGGTTCTCTTGTTCTTACAAATGTTATATTTTTTTCTGAACTTCTACGTAGCCATAGGGTTTAAAAATGGAAAAATAAATTTAAAAAAAATAGAAAATCTACTTCAAAAAAGGAGATTGAAGAAAAGTTGTCAGAAAATACAAAACTTTTCAAAAATATATTGCTTATTATTTAGTTTGCTATAACCATTTCTCTAAGCGTTTCCAATATGTGAGTAATATATAACTGTGAAATATAGTAAAGCAATTGTCCTTTTCCAATGAAAATTTATTCATACCAAACAGTAGAGATTTAAAATTTGCATGTCCCCAGTATAGAATATATAGTCACATTTTCTCTCTTTGAGTTATTCCCCACAAGTTATCATAATTTGAACAAGAGAGATTGAAAGCAAAGCTCTATTTGGGAACCTTGTCTCCATTGTTCCATATGTAATTGTGGATACATAGGGATGCAAATACGTGAGAGATCACATCCACCAGTTTAGAAAGCTTCAGAAATCACTTCTTTTCCTGGCGGGAATGAGTCTGACACGAGACAGTGGGTAAATGCTGAGGGTGCTAGTTATCGTGCAGTTTGTAGAGGAATTTCATTAGCAGTTAGTAATCCTTTAACCTTGTCCCCACTGGATAGGTTAGCTAGCTCATGCTGAAAGAATTGTGTGTGCATGAACCACAAATGATTCATAGTCCACAGGTTTTAACTGTGGTTAACTTTGCAGTGAAAAGCTGTCTCTGGGTGTTTGCTGTTGGGATGCCGTCTAGGCTGGGCATTCTTGTCAGCTTGATAAAGCAGGAAACTTATGGCAGGAGGCAGCAGTCATCACTCCCTCAGAACAGTAAGATTTGTTTGGGAAGTAGGAAGATTCAGTATGTTGAAATCACAGCTTTTCCACTGAGATTCTATAAATTGTGAAAACGTTGCGGACTTCAAATCTGAGCAAATCATCTGTCATCATATTCAGAAACCAAGCCAATATAATTAGTTTTAGACTTTAGAAAGAACAGTATTCCATGGGACAAATACAAGCATTGTTTGCAGAAGTAAAAACAAAAATTTCTGATTTTTCACTATTTCATCTAAAAGCAATGAGGATTATTCCAGTGTAATTTTAAGTTTGGGACCACAGCGTAACCCTTCAATCTTTGGTTCCTTCTAGTCCTACTTTGAAAAATTTTGCCATTTTGCTATTGTAAGTGAATACCAGCACCAGATTTTGTTCTGCTGGACCCAAGAATATAGACTCTTCTCCAGACCTAAATTCTAGTCACATCCTCATGATCTTACAGAACAAAGATGCTAAAATTGTCCTTTTGGTTGAACTGTCTGTAACCATCTCCTCCTTTTGCCTGGAAGAGCATTCAGGAACCTGGTTTCCAAACTGTTAGTAAATGAATGTATAAATCACAGTGAGTTCTATTTATCGCTGCAACCAGATAGTTGGTCATGACTTGTTCTTTTAGGTCAAGCAGCAAAAGGCTGTGCATCATCAAATGATGGATTGTGAATGAGACTGCAGCATCAGACTGCATCTTGGATATCTGGGTTAAGTTCCTGGCTCCAGAAGTGTTGTAGATGATTGTGAAATGAGTGCTGCTAGGGTAATCTTAATTCTGGCATTTTCTAACCCAGAATGATTGATTTTGCAGATTCCATTTTCTTTAAATATTGCTCTTAAAATTTGATTAATATAAAGGAGATCATAGCAGTACTTAATAATTTTTCTAAAAATAATTTGAGGAAAATATGACTGAAACATGATTAGGAAGATATATGAATGAATGTTTTTTTTGTTTTTATTTGAAAAAATTGCACAGAACATTAAGAGGTTGGATATTAGTAATTTATGTGGAGACACTGACTTTCAATATTATTATGATTACCAAAATATACTCATTACTAAGATCTAAAAAAAATTTTTTTTCCTTTGAGAAGAAAATTTTGGAGAAATCTGAAGGGCAAGAAGCATAAACCCACTAGAACAAAAGATGCAGGAATTCAACTTAAGCAATTTAATTTAATGAATGTTTAAATTTTTCTGTTAGTATTCTTTTTGTTGAATTATTGAAGGAGCTTTTAAAACTTGTTCTTTGAGTCCTAAAAGTATTTTTTTAATCTCACACTGACATCTTAATGCTGATAAATAGTTTAACGTCAGTGCGATATAAACTTATCCTTACTTCAGATGTCAGCACCTCCATTGGTGTGCAATTTTACATAATAATCCTAATTCAGATAGTGTTGCATTTGCAACACTAGACAGGCTTCACTGAATTAGCCTCCCTTGCTCCATGAAAGTCCATGAAAGACCAAACTTTTAGACTGGGGCTGTCAGCTGTTTTGTGCCTTTGGCACAGGATCTCATCTAATCATTTTTGTAGGCATCGCAGTGGTTTCAGACAGCACAGGTGTGGTAGAGTTAAAAAACGTATTTTGTCATCACATCAGGACAGAACAATGTATGAGTATCACAATAGCATGATATAAGTCATCCAACTCGAAATACTCTGAAAAAAATGCCCTCTGAAAAAAAACACCAAAAACATTGTGGACAGGGGAGGGCAGAAAATAATTCACATTTTAAATCCCTTCTCTAGTAAAAATGTGATCAAATAAGATTCCTTTTATGACATAGTTCTTGGGATGGAGAACGAAAAATAAGAGGACATTAAAGCTTAAGAGCACTTAGGTCCTTCATAAGCCGTAATCACAATGGCATATGTTCTTCAGCACTGTGGAGTCCAGGCTTACAGATGAACAGCCTTCCTTTTAAATCAGGCCTGAATTCTCTTGCTCTATCTTTATTGTACCCAAAAACATATATTTAGTCATAGGTATGCTGTCCAGCTTCACATCTGTTTCCTGCCTAGTCCTGGCCTGACTGAGACCTTTCAGCAGTGTTGGATTTAAGATCAGTAGCAGGGAACATCGAGTGAGGAGCTCAAAGCTGCACACGAAATACAATGCATTGTACTTCTGTGAATGTGACACAAGGTCTCAAATATGATGGATGGTGGCTTAGCCACTTCCTCGGATATGGATGCATCTCATCAGGTCCCATGAATGTGAGTACCTTCATGTTCCTCAGTCTCAAACCCAATCTTTTCCTTCTTCATTCTCTCAGTCCTTGCCTTTGCCTTCTGCAACTTTGGCAGTGTGGATAGACCACTCGCTGATGAATACTGAAGCAAAAATAACTATCCTATTACCAAACTGCTGCCTGATGGAGTAAAAGAGAACACAAATAGCAAATGTGGAGGAAGTTTGCTTCTTGAGACACGTCTCAGATAGAACTTGAGATTAATTTTTTTGGTTTTATTATTAATATAATATTAATCTGAAAAGTAAATCTCCTTTTATAGTCTTCTTAATTTTAAAATTTTTTAACTTTTAAGGAAGTTCAAGTTTCTGTCCTTGCTTATTCACTGAGGTTTTAAGTTGTGCTTCCAGAAATCTTGCTCATAATCTATGGAGCTAGCACATAATTTTCATTCCTGTTGTGTGACGGTCTAGTCATAAGGAAGTATAATTGGTTGGAATCTATATAAGTGTTTATGTGTTTAACTGATCATAGGTTTTGGAAAAAAGAAACAACATAATCAGGAAAATGTTCAGCAGATTGGATGCTCTATCCCAAGTTATCTTCAAGAAACTGGGGTCTGAATTTCTAAATTTAAATATTCTATTTCAATGTTCTCTTACCTGTAGGCATAAAAATCTTAGAAAATGGGGGAGGGGGTACAGGTATTCTTCATGCTGAAAACCTTTTATGAATTTGTCGTAGGAAGTACAGAAGGATGTAAAACTCTTGCTAGGATTCCCAGAAGAAATCCTGCTGTATTCTCTTGTAAAGCTTTCTTAGCATTAATGTACCCAATAACAAGCCATCCAAATGTACTTGGATCTTTGTTCAGTGTAAATAGAAATTCTCAAAACTATAGCAACACAGCTCTAATGAGTCATTGAAAAGGCTTTGTATCTGTCAAAAAAAAAGAAAAAAACAACTGGCTCCACTTGAAAGTTACTGGAAAGCACATTCATAGCTAATTATAAACAAATACTAGTTAACACTTTAAATAAAGAGAGGAAAAAAGTAAAAAGATTTAGGATGTAGACAAGATGAAAGGATTCTTGTTGCCTTCCATCTGAGATTACTCAGATGCATTCCTGTATTCAATTACCTGAGAAGATGTGATATTCCCTTAAGAGAGTTCAGGAGATCAGAAGGGATG
>NW_008238373.1:1734142-1771599 GCF_000691975.1 Corvus brachyrhynchos | reverse complement strand
GGGCCAGACGGTGACTACAGACAGTAATCACTGGATCAAGATCGTACCACAAACAACAAGAAGTTCTGGTGGAACAAAAGCTCTGGCAGGGTGTTTGAATGTACTTTGAGTAGACTTACAAGGTCTACTTGGAATACGTTCTGAATCGGCACCAATGGGTCAACTTGTTTTGTGGCTATGCTTATCTAGTACATTTACACGTAAAGGGCATTGATAATTCTTATTAGTTGCTAGCTTTGAGTCTATTTTTCTCATCAAATCCCTTGCATACTTCATATTTAATTCTAAGCTTGAGGTTTATGGATTTTGGTTTTTTTTAGAAAGCCACCAAGCACAAGCCCCTGTCATCATTTAAAAACTAATGATCATCTAACTTTTCTTCACAGTCTTCCCCAAAAGCCACTTCTTTTTTCATAGTGTCCATCTAAAATGGCTTAGTTCTTCCTAGTGCCACTCATGCCCTTAACCACACTAATCATATTAAATAAAACATGCAAAGAGAACAAACAACAACAAAATCCAAAAATTGACGCAAAACAAATTCAAAAGTCTAAAAGGGAGCGGAGATAAAGGGGGAGGGGAAGAAAGAGACTTTCCTCAAGAGCTTTCTATTGATTCTGGTGTATTTGCTATTCTGCTTTGGTGTTTCAAGGTTTTTCAAAACACAGTCTTCAATAGTATGCTAACTGCCAAAAAAAAATTTCTCTAAGTGTTGGTGTTTTCTGAGGGTATTTAAAAGTATATATACTACCAAGGACAATAGGGAAATTTTCTCAGAAACACTGACAGAGCTCTTGTTAACTTGGACCTTAGACCCTAATAATAGCAGAGTAACTGCATGCTGTTGCTTGTGGTAGTTCATCCAATATTTTCTCTATATCCATTTTCTTTCTGTCCTAGTCATGTGCTTGAGATACCTACAGAAGGTATCCTTGTGGCCTTTTTCAGGCACCTCAGGTCCTCAAGCTAGGAGCTAGGACAGACGTGACAGGTGAACTGCCTGAGGTTCCATAAACTTTTTAAGAATGTTTTTCCCTCAATTTGGTTTTTAGTTTGTTTTGTTGGGACTTTTTTTGAATTTGTGGCTCTGCCATTGGAGATACATGGTATATTTTCAAAGCCCCAGCTACTATTTGTTCATCACCAGTGTGAAAGAAAATATGTCTTCTTTAAAGATCCTCATAAATCTGCAAGAAGGGTTTGTAAAAATACTATTAATAGTTTTTTTTCTATAAATTTTGCTGCTTTTTAATAATGTGTATATAAAAAAGGAGCACCATAATCCCAGTCTAAAACAGGTGTTGTATGTCTTCAAGTTCCCAGTTAGTTGTAAGAAATATTTCTCTTTAGATTTTTTTTAGTCCTGTGGAAGAGATGATAGAGTGAAATATCACACTTTCAAACAAGAAGTTGCAACAGCTGATAATAGAAACAACAGATGTTATTTGCAATATCTGTCCACACGGAAAATAGTCTGTACCCATAGAAAGAAGATATATTCATGTTATTAGCTTTTTTTAAAGTCAGATTTAATGCACAAGGTATAGTGGTTAAATTTGGAGGAGACTAGTAGAGTAAGTTTATTGGCCTGAAAATGAAAGGATACTTGGCAGTTGTCTTTGCGTACAGCACGGCTTCATTTCCGCAGAGAACTTAGTATAACACATCCAGAATGATCCACTGAGGTCAGAGGGGACAATTTGTGGTCAATCAATGGTTTATATCCTTGCCTTTGAACCCCTTTTAATTTAATTTCATCTTCTAGGCTTCTTAAAAAAAAAAAAGACTATTTAGAGAAAAGTGAATTATACTGTTCTGCTGAAGACCAGCATTTTCTAAAATTCCTGTGTCTATTTCTCACATTCAATTTGGCGAGATACATCAGATTTTTCATAAATGCATAGGTCACTTTAGTATGGTTGTTCATATATGTTCCTTTGTAGAAGTTTATAAGTAACATTTGCAGGACTCTAATCAAAAAGAATTGGAAGAACATGCCATTGTTTCATGTGTTTACATCATTCTGGAATGTGGATATATGCTGATAAGGACAGAAAAATTGAAAATTCAGTTAATTATACTTAATTTGTGAGATCTTGTTTGAAAGCTCATTTTGAGATGCATGAAATCAAGTTTTATGTCCCAATTATGAAACATCAAGCAGTAAATTGAATCAAATTTTTTTTAAAGTGATAGAATAGAAATTAGAACACCTGATGAGTAATTTTTGAAGAAATATATATGTCCTATAGTTATAAGAATTGATAAAAGAGCCTTGGATATAGTACAGTCCTCATGCTTGGTAAGCAATGATGTAGGGAGGAAGGAATGTACTTGAATTTTGACCAAATATATAAAGTGTTTAGGAAGTATAGACCTTGCTCTAAAAGGAGACCAACTTTAAATAATCTGAAGGTATCTTAATGGAAAAAGCAGGCAAACAGTGGAATGTCATCCAACAAGAAGGCATTAAAGATGCTTTCAAATGAAAAAGGGAAAATATAACTAAATCAGTACGTGTTGTAAATCATTGATAAAGTAGCTTTGCTCTGTGTGAGGTCACTTTGACTCCAAAATGCTGTGGGTTTTGAGATGGCCATGTTTTTCAATATGACCTTAGGTTATTTTCCAATTATATTATTTAAAGTAGATTTTTCAGAATATCTTTGCCTTCAGGATTATGAAAGTTGCATGTAAAGCCCGACAATATATAGAGTGTATGAAGGCTGACATATAAAACTAAGTGTTACCTTTGGTGAGTGGTGCATTACACAAAATAGTGGGGTTAGTATTTCCTGGTATGATATAGTCTTTAATAGATTTGGAACAGTGTATTTGGAGGTACTTCAGCAAATTGGTGTCAAGAATCAAGAAAAGTTCTTAGCTGGGGGTCTTAGAAAAGATGATGAGCCAATAAAATATGGAATATTTGGGAAATAAAACTAACCCAAGAGCAGAAATTCCTACATCTGTCAGAAAACCTGCAAGCAGTCACTGCCACATTAGCTAGTGGATTCTAAATAGATATGAAAGCAGATATGGATACTGCATGACTACAAGATTTCTTTTAATGTTTTTCAAAGGAAATCAAATAATATTTCTGAAATAATCTTATTTCTTGAAGATAGAGAGTAATTGCAGTGGCAGAAGAGTGTGCTCAGATATGGTCAGCTGCCATGATATCCCTGGATTTATCTAATTCTTCTAATATTGACCATTGATATGTTATGATTGCTGTGGAATGGGCATGGATATTCTTTTTTTTATTATTTCACCTGTTGTAGGTGGTTTTTTTGTAACAGGAAGTACACTATTCTGCCCTGAATGTTCTCCCAAGTTGGACATCTTTTAGCTGGCATTTGGCACTTAATGGATATATGCCAAGAATGAAGAAGCCAAACTGGTGCCTTTCATGCACTGTTTTTACACCTGTGATGAACTGCTTTGGAGGAAGAAGTGATAATAAAGATGCATTATATTGAGTGAAATGATCAAGTATAATGCACCTTCAACTGGATCCACCATAACTACATTTTTTTTCTTACCCTACTCAAAGAGGAAAGCTAAATTGGAAGCAGTTTACCAATGGGGTGATTAGTACAGGGCAAAGTACCTATAATCACTAATATCAGGAGGTAATATTAGTGGCCCATTCCAGAAGTTATAACAGTCTCCAGCTGTTTCAGTGTCTACAAGTTATTCCATTGCATCCAAGTGATAATAAGAACTCTGTCACTTTTATAACAGGAGGCTTTCTTCCCTGACTGATTAAATTTCACTGGATGTCTTCAACTAGCCATTTTCCATAGCTCTTGGATGTTTACTGTATACTACTGCAAAAGCAGTCATCTGATTATTTTCTTTGGACAGGGACAGATCTCTGAGTGTATATACCATATTTTCTCTTTCACTGGTCCCACCTGTGGTCTTGTGGAATCAGAATTGTTTTCATAATGTCTTTAACCTTTTCTGTCTAGAAAAATGATAATGCAAAAGGCTTGAAATTAGATTTTCACCTGAATAACATTTTTTGATAGCATGCGAAATGTTTAAAAATATCATCACATTTGGAACAAACTACAAGGAAATTCTTCTTCAGAGAAAATTCTTTTCCTTGCAAGACTATGTTTAATATCAAGAGGTGATTTGATGCAGGATGAAATCTCTCTCTGTGGGAATAGTAGCTGCCTTATGCATATGTACTTATTAGAACATATTAAAAAAAAAAAATTAGAAAAAAAAAAGTGCTGATTACATGCATCTCTGCCATTCAGGGTTTCTAGAGTTTCTTTTCATTGTGTGATACCAATTCTCTATGAATTTATTGAAAGTATATATACCAAAAATAATTTGGTTTTGTTTTGCTTTAATTTGTTTTTCTTCTTCTCTGGACCACAATAACTTTCTTTTTTAATTGAAAGGAAACTTGTGCCAGAATGGGGAGATTCTGACATGCTTCAATAAGCTTAGGATAATATGTTATGCTTACACTCTTTTGAAAAATAAATTGTGGAATATTTGTTCCATTATTGGTGTGTAAATAATTGTTTGTAAACATGTGCAGAACAGTTGAAGTAAACAAGAAAGGACCTAAAACAAGGCAGGTCTAATGATATTCCATCCCACCAATCCTGGAATGATAAAAAAATTTCTATCCTAAGAATGCGATATGTGTATACAAGACTGTCATAGGATGGAAGATGCTAGCCTCTGTTTCTAAGCATTGCTTCAGTGAAAGAAGTCCAAATTGCATTTTTCAGTAATAGAATTATTTCTTTTAAGAGTTGTATTCACAGATACTTAGGGATTGTGTTAATGCAGAATTAGATATTTGGTCTCATTTCATTCAGAGAGTTTGTGCACAGCTTCTTCTCTTTTGAACAATATGTTTTTACTGGTAATACCTTCACTTTCAGGACTGAAATATGAAGAAAAAAAAAGTATTAATGAAAATCTCTAAAACCTGCAACATTTCACCTGGTTTCTTATCCAAAGTGATGCAAGGCTTTCAAGAAAAACTTCAAGTCAGCCCAAATTCACTCAGCACTGGGCTCAACTTCACTCAAAAGGGTTGTGAGCCCTCACAAACCTTTTGAAGAATCTGGGCCATGTTTCAAGTCAGTATTGAAACCTGTAATCAGGCAGGATTCACGTGCTCTTCAGTTTCCTTGAGAGCATTTACCCATCTCTGCCTTGAGTTTTCTGTGGTTTGCTGGGATTTTTTTTTGCTTTCAGGATAACAATGGTGGAGCCCAAGTAATGATTACTAAATACAATTTTTTCCGCTGCAAATATCCGGGCACTGGTCACCCTACTCAGCAGACTACATTGCTACTAATAAAAAGCATTTGCAGCCCTAGACAAAGCTCTGGTCATTGTTGTGACTGGGGAAAGTATAAGGAAAGTCCATTTGTATACCTTTGCTACAGATTTCACACGCCCATTTGAGTGCATGTTTGTAAATTGCTGTTGATTGAAACATTGTAACAGAAAAACAGCAATTATCTTTGTATCCTAATTAAGCCACTGATTTGCTCTTTTTTGACAAATTTAAAATCAAGATTTTCTTTTTCAAAGGCACTGTATCTATGATGTATAAAAATAATTTTAATGAATTATTATTATAGAGCTATATAGGGAAAGTGGAATAAAAAATAGCTTAAAGGTTTCTTCTTTTTTACATTTCTACATGAATTTTATACTACTGACATTTGTTACCCGGAAGTTAAGAGCTTTTGCATGTTCCAAAAGCTACTGACTCTTGGGAATCCTAAAATTCTACATGCAACTTAACAGGCCAGAAGTCTAGCAGACTGAAAAGGGAATCAAGCACCAACTTAAAAGAGCTTTCTGCTAAAGCATGCAGATCTTAAATGAGATTTAAGTTGTGCTACCTGAATGACTGCATAAATATAAATTTCACCTAAGCACATGCACAGAGCAGATTGGTAATTGCTTTGCACATTGGTGATGCCTAAGTTAATGTGCACGTTCTTGTAGATTTTTTATTAAGTATTCTTTCACTGATGTAAGTTAACTGAAATGTGCACAAAAAAATTATGAGAGAACATGTGGCAAATAGATAATTTTTTCACCAATGTGTGGGAGTGAAAGTTTCTTATTTGTAATTTCCCTCACATGATCACCAAATGATAATATCTTTCATATAAAACCAGTCATGTTTTCAATATGTGCCTGCTACAGTTCTAGTACTTCACTAATGGATGTGTGTACAGGGAGCGGGAAGAGTTTTCATTTGTCAAGCAACTTGTAGAAAAGCTATAAGGCTGAATCTTTCCTGCTCTTTACTCAGCTTTTCCTCCTCTTGGTAGACAAGTTCCCATATTATTTAAGTTTTTGGAATCATTATTTAAGATCTGGTTTTAAGTCAATTTCATGACTTGGTTGTTGTTTATATTACTGCAAGATTTTTTTTGTTTTTTAATTTTCAAGTCTTTGAGTTTTGTGTTGATTTCTTTTTGTGGTTGTGGTTTTGGATTTCTTTTTAATAAGGTTATCAAAATTTGTGCAGTTTTGTTTTGTGGTTGTTTGTTGAATGGGGAGTTGGTTGGTGTTTTTCTTTCAGAATTGATCCACATGAGTATATCCTCAGGTCGTTTCAATATATTTTACACATTACATACTTAAAATTATCCGGAAACATCTCTATTTTTCACCTTGTGTTTAATTATTCGATTGTATTTTTACAGCCAAAATAGACCAAGAAAATGAAGAGAAGTCACTGACAGAAGCACATAAAAGGTAAGAAAGAGCAATGCAGTAAAACCTTTCTTTGAAAAATATGGTTTTGTAGCAGTTGTTGATAACCAGTATTACTGTATTTTTGAATATTGATAGAAATGCACTCAGAAAATGAAGTGATATTTAGTTATTTTCAATTTTAATTTGACAATGAAGAAAGATTGAAATTCTATAAAGAAATATTGTACATTACTCCTGTCTTTCAGAAAATGCATTAATCTTATGTAAAAATAAATTCAGAATGTACCATTTGGACTGAGGAAAACTGTTCATACTACACAAGAATCGTGGTGATTTGAGAGATATTTAGCATTCCCCAAACAAATATTATTCATTAGGCACCGTTTCTTCTGCTTATAAAATGTCCATTTTATAAAAAAGAATTAAAACCTTTCTTTTAATAAACTAATGGTATGTATAGTTAAATGTGACTTCCTTTGTAGAATTGCTAATAGATCTTCAAATACTTTTTGTGACAAAAGGCAAAATACCTCATTAAATTTCATCACAGATGTGTGCAGTTGAGACAATTTCCAAAACTGGGAACCTCACTGCATTTGCACCACACGTGGTTTGGTCTGATTTTTTGGAAGAGTTCTCCAGCAGCAGTGTTTAAATGGGACAGATTTTTATCTGTCCCAGCAAGAGATCGAAATATGGTGCACAGCATTTATAGCCCAGGTTTAGTGAAACTCACAGTCTGCATTTGTTTATCCTTTGCTAAAAATAGCATTTTCTTTTTGTACTAGCTACAACTATCACTTAATACATACTAGTGAATATATCCATTATATATTCCCAGAATTATGAAGTCTCTCAGTAGGATTCCTGTAGAAGATATCACTATAAATGTTACTACTATGGGGTTTTTTCTACTAGTTTTTACTATGGTTTGTTAGCCATTCTATGATCTCAGTGCCCGAATTTGCTACCTGCAGTATTGCCACAGGGCGGTTGACATCTTTCCTGGTACAACACCACATTCTCTCTCTATTCTCTTGGGCAGTGTACTAAAGATAGTAGCTGAAAAAGAAGCCCAGAGGAGTGAGTGCCACAAGAACCTCCCTTCTTACTTGTACAGAGATGGTAGCTCCTTGAGTGGCACATCAGTGGTGTGGAATCATGGTGGGAAAAAATGCAACAAAGGAAGTGTAAGAGAATCACAGACAGCTGCTTTGAGTAGATTCCCTTAAGTTTCATGATAGAATTACAGAATATTCTGAGCTGGGAGGGACCCACAAGGGTCATCGAGTCCAACTCTTAAATGAATGGCCCATACAGGGATCAAACCCACAACGTTGGTGCTATTAGCACCATGCACTAACCAGCTGAGCTAATCTCAGGGTATTGCTGTGGCTTAGTATCACACCTCTTGCTCAAGTATATGAAAGGCATTCCTTTTTCCTGACATTTCTTAGGTTTGTTTAACTGTTCGGTTACATAATTCTTATCTTTAAAATTTTCCTTCACAATAAAATTTTGAGAGAAGATGGTGCTGTTAGGAGATTTTTGTGATCTCTGACTGCTCTTTTAAGGAAAATGTTTTTCCTGTGGAAAATGGATTAGAACACTACTCCAAAGGTGACAGGAATCTAATGACAGTAGAATCAGCAATCTGTTCAGAAATCTTGTGATTTATGACTATTTTTTGGTGTCTAATTCATTTTCCATTCTAATCTTTTTCCCTGACAAGACTGGAACCATCATAGAAAACTTCCTATTGGTTTAATTAGCATAAAGGGGGAAGAAAGTAAACTGCTCCCTGGATTGTCATTCAACTTTGTCTGCTTCTTCTGGCTTGTCCTAATTCTTTCTTCTCCCCCTATATTGAGTGTAGCAGCTCCTTTTACACAGTTTGTCAAAGAAGAAAATTCTGCTTCATTGCTCCTCCTTACTGTGAATATCTCGCAAGGATACTCACAGACATAATCTTTCATGGAAGACAAGGAATTATGCTAGGACCACATTTACTAATATCTAGGTTACTAGATATTATTTTCTTTCTTCCCTCCACCTTCCCACTGAAACTCTTGATCAGATTAGTGGTATTTGTTAAAACACTGAAGACAACTTCATCTATAGTTTTAGTATTATGTGTAATTATTTCACTAAAATTTTTAATTTAGCTTGGAAATAAAATGCTTGGGATCCTTTTTGGCAGGTTTGGGTGAAAAAGAAGATGAGAGATTAAGAAGCTAAATAAAAGATTAGTTGCATTTGACTAATCATAGGTAGATAGCAGTGCATAGGATAACGAGACGAGCAAGTAGTGCAAAGGAAAGTGATGGATTAGATGGAGCAAAGTTAATGTGATTAATGTGCTTGGATTTTCCTTGTTGAAGTGGATGACTTCAGCCCATGTGTAAGTTCAGGTCTACTGCATGGAAGCATTTCTTTAGCTTTCATTAAAAACTAAGATTTTTAAAAAATTATTATTACTATTATTATTTTCTTTGTTAGTTTCTCTCCATTAGAATACAAAAGCCCAAAAGAAAAGCTCTTGCAACAATAACAAAAAAATGTTTCTGAAATGAATAATGATTTGGGGGAAATGCAGCAATGTGTATTTTAAAAAAGCTCAGTTGTGCAATAGATGAGCTGAAATGGAAAGTTAATCTTACACACAAAATGAAGACAAAGCAAATGGAATGTCTGCTCCAGGGACTCCATACAGTGTATAGCTGTTCATTTGTCACAAGTGAGAAAATGTTTAATCAGTTTTGAAATGATGTATTCTCTCTTTATTTATCGTGTTTAGTGACTTTGAGAGTGTCAGTATGTAAAGTGTTTATCCAAGGAATGGATTTCTGGCACATGGATAAAATGAAAAGTGAAATGTTTAGCTCGCAATAGGCATATGTTCCAAGATCTCTCTGAGTAAGTATCCTGAGATGAGAAGAAAGCACACAGGTCTATGTTTATCTAGCTTACGCAGGCAGACAAGGAAGGCTCCAGCCTGGTATTAACACTGAAGTGACATGGAATGTCTTCACCAAACCCCAAACAATTACATCATTCCCTTAACAATATTGATAAAGTGTAATAAGAAAGAACCTGGCACTTTCCAATTAGATCCTCATTGCTAAATGCTTGAGAAACTGTGAAATACTTGTCAAGTTAAAGCAAAAAAAAAAACTCGTTTGGGGGGAGGTGAAAGAAGTAAAACAGAAAAGAGAGAGGAGGAGGAGGAGGGGAAAGAGATGCTTCTGTATTTTAGGAGTCCTCAGTTCGGTGCACCTTTTTTTTTTCTTCTTTTTTTTTTTTTTTAATTTGAAATAACATCCTCTGTCCCAAGACTTGTATTATATATATGTTCTCTCTTTTCTGTATTTTCATGTACTTAGTGTTAAATATCTTTCATCTTTTCAGATGTGATTTTACTTAAGCAGCAAGGAAAAAAAATTGTAGTATTGTTTCCAGGTATGCTTAATACAATTTCAGAATGAGACAGACTTTTATCATAGCATCCACAGCAGGTAGGAACCAAGATTGCAACAAAATTATTGTCCAGATAATATGGCAAGTGATACCTCGTTTGCCATGCTAGGATGAAAAGTAACAGCAACAGCAGAAATACCATTTTGCAGACTTATAATCAGAAATGAGTTAGTTACTCCTCTTCTTGCACTTCATTTCTGAAGAACCAATAGCTAAACAACCTGACTGAAATTACTAGCAACAGCATTCAGTGAAGTTGGAATTCCTAATTCTCTGTCTTGCTATCTGAACAGCTCTAGAGGAGTAGCATGTAACTTTATTACTTTCTTAAAATACCTCACCCAGTATTAAGTTCTTGTCTGCTTAGAAGGCTTCCAGATTCACCTCTTTTTAAAAAGCAAATAAATCCAGACTTGTAACACTGGTCTCTCCTCCACTGAAATAGTACAGATGGTGTTTTCCTTCCCCTTTCCCTGCAAACATTTGTGTCTTCTTGGAATAACACTGTGGGAATTATTCAAAAATTTAATTGGAGATGTTTGTTTTTTATATCCAAGACACAGTCAGATGATATTCAATTTTTCCTGTTCTCAGTCTAACATTTGCTCAGAAGCATTTGATTCTAAATTCAGTTCAGCAGCACTGAAAATTGTTCAGTCACTCATATTTCATATAATTAATTTATATTCCACTCCTGTAAAAGACAATGTATGCTAGAAATGTTTAAGAATGCTACTAAAGTTTGGGGGTTTTGTTTCGTTTTGTTTCTTTTTTAGTGTTTCAGATAGTATAACCTTGCTTGAAGTGATAAGTCACTAAGTCAACAGTCCCATACACTGGTGGTTTAAAACCGTTCACCTGTTTTTCCTGTTGATGCCTAACAAGAGCTGGAAAGATAGAAATGCCACTTGCTGTCCTGGCTTTCTGTGCATCACTCATTCAAAAAAATCTTAGAACTTAATTTTTTCTTTAGCAAATCTCAAAGCATTATGAGAATATATATTTGTTTTATAAAAAGTCAAACAGAGGCCTTTTTGCCTTTTGACGTAAGTATCAACTGGGGAATTTAGGACGTGCGTGGCTTGGTATGAAATGCTCATCTTTCTATATTGGGATATTTTTATTTGGTTTGTTTTATAATTTGCTTCCATTACTTGCACATTCCAGTGATTTTTGGGCTTTTAAGTGCTTTTTGAGTGCAGCCTCCCAGGCACCTCTTCTGTTTTCAGGACTTTTAATAATCCAGTTAGAAATGTGTTGTTGCTTTCTTTTGCTGTAGCAACAAAACGACATTAATTTTGAAGAGAAATGTTTACCTTTAAATTGCTTGCAAAAAAAAAAGTATTCCTGACACAACAGTCTTTGCAGACTTCCATTGACTTCACTGAATGTGAGACTTGTGGAGGAACAAAGGTTTACACCTGCTTATGAGCTGACAAGTTGATGACATTTAGAGAAATAGCAGACAGTATGGTACAATGGCACTGCTGAAAAGCAACACCTCGAAATGTAGCACCTAAGTCTGGTAATCCTTTAAAACATTAAATGTCCTTCCCACCTCACTACCCTCCACACAATGTTTTGGATTGTTTCCAAAAGTGAACTGTAAAGTTAAAGTGAAAATTGAGTTAATGATTGAAATAAACTGGTGAAAAGCTTAGTGGAAGAGGTATGTATTTAAAAAAAAAAAAAAAAAAAAGGCAACAAAAAACAGAAGGAAAGTTTTAACTGAAAGGCAAGAATATGCTATGGGACTCTGTCTTTCACTACTCTTTGGCCATTCATCTATTGTTGGTTCCTTCACTGTTATGTCTCTTTTCTCACTGTGTGGCTCCCAGCATGCAGGCTGGAATTGCTAAGGGTAATACATTTCAGACCGTAGATATACATTAGTTGGATCAGCAAAAAGTAAATACTTGCTGAGCAGAGGATATGTGTATAGAAGAAGCTTACAGACTGTTAAACAGTTTGGATCATTCTAGTTTAGTATCCTGTCTCTGACAAAATATCAGGACCAGTAGATACGCAGTAATGGAAACTTAGCCAGCAGTTTAGTTATGTCAGAAAGTCTCTTCTAAAATATGGGTAATTGGTCTTATCCTGGAAGATGAAGTCCTTGTCCTTTTCTGAAAATATTTGCCAAATGATACAAGTCCTTAACTATTTAGATGATTGCTTTTTGCCTGTAAGAGCATTATCTTTTCTTTTAAAGATTTTGGCTTACTTGCTTTGAAAATAATTTTATTTTATTGGTTTGAAATTAGTTTGTATTTAATGGCATTCATTGCTAGTATGAACAAATGGGAATACAGCTTTTAACAGTCTGGGGTACAATTCAGAAATCTAATGTTTTATGCAACTTACTCTAAAGTTTATGTAGAGGATTTATTCTTAGATCTTACAGTAAAAGATAAAGGACGTTAGTTTAAGGTGCAACTACAGTTACACTGCTAAATAGCAGCTAACACCTGGATAACAATATAGTTAAAATAACTTGGGTCTGATCAACCCAAAACTAATGCTATGGCATCAAACTGAGGATTAGAAAAAGAGAAAATAGAAGAATCAGGTAGCTAATAAAATTAGTGGGAAAAAAATACATGAATTAAAGTCTTTCAATGTGTCATATCTTTTTTGGCTTCCAGTTTATGTCCAGCAGGTGGTTTCACTGAGTAGCCCTCAAAAATTCAAGATATTCCTCTTGAGCTGTTGCAGCTGAAGTAAAACGCTTGTGTGCGTGCATGTGTGATTAGCTCCAGTGCCTCTGCATTTTGCATCAGCTTCTGATTGTGTTCAATCTTTCATCATTGTCTACCTGAGCTGTTTGGTTAGATTGTTTCCTAAGACCTTCATAGTACAGTGTTCACATTTGCAAGTACTGTGACTCTTTTACTCTCTTGTGCTGATTTGCCACTAGAGTTGTTCCTTTCTTCCTTGCTGTATGTTAAGATTTACTTTAAGTATTACAATATTATGTTGCTGTTGTCATGTATATGCAAATGGAAAAGCAGAACGGCAGGGGTGGTATTTAATTAGGTCACAACTGCTGTATTAACTTATCTGGGAACTATCCAGTAATAATCTGTACAATATAGGTCATTCCTTCCATAACAATTTCCAGCTGATGGAAGGCTGCCATCCTCAAGCCCCTCCACGATATAGGGCTTGCTTCAGCCTACTGCTGAAACTCCACTGTGCTTCTCATATACGGAGATGAGGTGACTAGGGAAAAAAAGCATTGTCTCTTTACTATTCCTCGGTTTGTTCCTCGGCCTCATTGCCTTGTTTCTTGACTTCTTCGACAAGCCGGTTCAGAAACAGCTTTACTGGGCCAGATCCCTTCTGTACTATGTCTTAAATGAGGGCTTCTCATGAGATAACCTCACCCGCTTCTTCTCTCAGCTGCTGCCTGATAGTTCTACCTTAATCAGTCTGTGGAGGAGGTAAAACTTCCTGCTTCACCCTAGAGAAAACAATTAGGGCGTGGTCACCCCAGACTAGAAACACTGTGAAGCCCTCATGTAAACCTTGGAAGGGATGGGACCAGCTCCTCCAGACATGAGATAATTTTCTTAGGTCAAAGGAGTATGGTTTGTCTAGCTTGGCTTGGATATGTGAATATTGATGATTCACAAATCCAGAGTGATGCAGTTATTTAATACAATATTTCTGTTAATTCCAGTGGCTGCCACCTTTTCATTTAGACTTAATCCTTGTAGAAAATGTTGCCCATTTTCTGAACTCATCTACACAAAGTTTCCATCATTTCTATGAAGAGGATATATTGGGATAACTTGAGAGTTGAATCTTAAGTGCTTAACATTTGAAAAATCCAAGTAAAGACCTTTCCAACCTGGCGGTTCATCAAGGCAGATTTTGAAGTCTTTCAATTTCCTTTCATGGGATTTTGTCATAATTGACTCTAAGAATATGAAAGCCCCCATGAACAGCTCTGTTTTCAGCAAAGGATGGATTTCTTCTATTCATAGTTGTGCTGACCTATGATGATATTAGTGGATGCATGTTAAGGAGAGAGCTCTTGGGCACTGAATTAAATAAGAACGCTCTCCAGAGCAACCACAAAGCGTTAAGGTGAAACTGCATCAGACAACATTTAAAATGCTAGGATGTTCTATAATACCCAAGTGTTTAATACCATTTTTATTTCATAAAGAATAAAAGCATTTTTATTCTATAAAGAATAAAATTTCAAAGAATAGAAACTGAAACCTAAGTTTGACTTGAGCACCAAAATAGAAATTATTATGATTATGCCAAAAAAAACCCTGTACATTCATTTCACATGCTATATTTAGAGGGTATTTTTGTCAATGCACATATATAAAATTTAATCTATGCTGAATTTTATTCTTAATCTTGTGTGTACCTGACATTTGATAAAGCATGTGTGTGGTTTCCATCTAGATATCTAAATAATCTGCTCTAGATTTAAGAAAAACTATTCTTTCATTATATAATTGTTAAGATTTTTTAGATAACCCTGACCTTGCCTTTTCATGAATTTCAGTTACAAAAGTGAGCCACACCACGGGAGCAGGCAGATTACAAGGCTGAGGCTGTCATCAATAAATTGAAAAAACATAACAAGCTTTTAACACAGTATTTAGTGCACAACAGTTCTGCACTACTTCCAAATGTAATTATAACCTCTTTAAGTAATAATGGTTGCTCAGAAGGTGCGGGGACTTTGGGTGGGTCGGACGGTCGGGACGGTCGGAGACGAGAGATCTCTGAAGTCAGATCTTGGAACATGCGGTTTATTGCAAAGGGTGTGGGTACAGGGGCACTGCTTAGAGCTGCAGCTGGCAGCTCTGAGCAGGCCCAAGAGAGCAAGAGAGTAAGTGGGTAAGAGAGAGAGAGAGCGAGAGGAATGAGAGTGAAGAAGAAGTGATGAGAATAGAATGGAATGGTGAAGTCCTGGTTACAATACAATAAATCATCTTCTGCACTGAATATTCTAATTGTCACTAACCAATCTAATACAAGATACAAATCCTATAGCATTTACATACAGCCTATAAGAGTTCTTATATTACCATAGAGTGTTACATCTTAACTTCTAAAAGCTACTCTTTGGACCCCTTCTGCTGAGCTAGTAGGGTCTGCTCTGACCCTTGGACCTGCCTGCAAGCAGAGGGTATTGTTCCATCAAGAGGGGATTACCTTCAGTCGGCCATACCATTGTTTTCCAGTTGTTCAGTAACTAAGATTTGGTATTTCAAAAGCGGCTTTCATTTCGATGTCTCTTATATTTTTCATATTCCCCAGATCTTTTGTCAGGCAATCATATTTATAAGGCTTTCCTGTTTCATCTTCCCCAACAAGAAGGCCTCCAGTGAAGATGAGGTGTGTTAATAATCTGAAGCCAAGATGGGCTTTCAACATGAGGTTTTTAGCAGTTTCTTACAGCACTGAGGCCAGCAGCTTTTGTGTCAGACCACTGCTGTTGAAATTCATTCTACCACTGTATTCTGCGTCTAACGGCACCTTATTATTTCTTCAAGTTCAACCAGACAAGGGTTATTTAATATCTCTGAAGCTCACATGTTTGTCTTTTTAAGATAGAAAAATAGTTTTCTCTTGGATATGTTTCTAGGCCTGACTTTCCAGTGCACAAAATTACACGGTATTGTTTTACACATGCTCATATTGCCTACATCTAGTTTAGCACAGAGCTATCCATACGTCTGGAGCAGCTTAGCATGGGCATGATATCCACTGTAACATGAAATTAAAAGCATTAAAGTCCAAGATAGAGAGCCTAAACATCTATGCAAAGTATTCAGATAACAGCAGATTGCAGCTGACACCAATTCATCTAGAGAACTTTAACTACCTCAAGCCATGATTTTGGGAGAAAGTTTGAAATTAGTTAAAATTGTAATTTTAAAATGACATGGAAAAAGCATATGCAACTTAAAAATGCATTCAAAGAGTCACGCTAAAAAATGCTTGGGTTTTTTTCTATTTTTCTTCTCAGAGTGGCCTGTTAGAATACAGATGTCAGAGGCAAGGAAAAGACATAAAGTTAGTTCTGTTTCTAATGTACTATCTCAATTCATATTTTATTCTGAATAATATTCTTGAATAGAGACATAACCTTTAAATATGCACAGCAGAATTTAGGTTCACATAAACCCCAGATACTGGGTGAGATGTAGCTGACATGCTTTGCATGTGATTTAGTGAAGGTAGCAAAAATATCTCTAACCTACCTTTCCTGAGCTTTGATTTTCAATTAGCTGGAAACTGACTCAGAAAAGCAGAATGGCTTTTTCAGCACTGTGGTTTTTTTGTCGTTAGAAAAGTTCTGTTTGCCAAGATAGCTCCCTCCTGATGAAATTTAGCACCTAATCCTATGCCACCTTGGATAAAAGATGGCATTGTTATATCAGTGGAGCACTTGTTTACATCAGAGTAATGCAAAAACCCAGACTCAACCCAAACTCAACCCAAACACACAGAGGGACCAGGTTAGAGCCTATTGTTTTAGAGAGAAAGAGAATAAAAATACGGAGAAAAAATAATTAAACCAGTGAGGGAAAATCTTGCAGAATACTGTTTAAATGTAGTATCAACTGTGATCCCTGATAGCCTGCTGTTTCCAGAAGATATAAGGAACAAGACTTGATTAGGCAAATGTCATCATACCCAACGAATAAATCTTATTCTGGACCTGATAAAATTATTTTCTAGAAATAGAGATTTTGAAGGTCTCAGAGCTCAAATTCACCTTTTAACAAAAGTATCATTTGGTTTAGTTATGGCCATTTTATTTTGCTGTTTTGCAACCTTTTGTTAAGAGGCCCTTTGTTCGTGAAAGACAGGACTAAAGTAATACTCTCCCACTGAAGGAAGTAAATAGAAGGGTCTGGAATAACAGTTTAAATTGAGGTTGAAATGGCAATCTGATATGTGAAGGGTTTATTCACTGTTAACACCATGAGATCATTGGTCTTCCTAAAATTTTATTTTTCCCAAAATGTTTGAGTGCAAAGCTTTAGTCCTGATACCTGTTGAATTTAACAGTCTATGTCATAGTGTATGCTCTGTGCTATGAAACAGTATTCAGTTACAGGGTCTGCTGCCATTAGTGTAAAATATGGAAGTTCTGCATTTGTGTTACTAATCATTACGTAAAACTAATAATACTGATCATTGAAGATGAACATTAAAGTTGCAAAGCATTCCTAGTATTGGAAGCGAGGGTGTTAAAATTCTCATGAGCAAGACAGACTGGCCTGTAAAAACATAATTTTCTGTTCTTCGTATTGGATGCTTTCTGTTGAGCTTTTGTTGGGAGAAAAAAAATGGTACTTCAAAGGTAGAGGGATTTCTTTGCTCTTACTGAAGCTGCTAATTTTCATATGGTTGGAGCAATAAAACACTTTTTGTTTAATATGAATTTATAAGAGGCAAGGGACTAGACATGAGGGAGATGACTTAGGATTCAAAACATTGCAAATGTTTGGCAGGTTTTTTTTAGAGGGAAGGAAAAATCTCTTGAGACCGTTGTTTTCTAAGGAACAATATTACAAAATACATAGTTACACAATATGAATTGGCAAATGAAAGAAGAGATTAATGATTCTGGCAGCTAATTTAAGCTGGAATATTATCTCAACTTTCTTTTTAATATAAGAAAGTTACTTTTCTTCCTTTATAAAAAGGGGGGAAAAGTAAAAGGACAAGAAGAAATTTCTTACCAGCATTTAAGTACTATTTATCTTGAATGAACCTGTATTTATTTTTTATATTTTCTCACTTATAATCATGCAAAACAAGAGACAGCACTGAGGAAAGGCAATTAAACTTTTTTTTTTATTAAAAAAAACCAATAGGTGAAGAAAGTGGTGCAAAGCTACAGTGCAAAAAAGGACCCTCAGCAAAATACATCAATAGATAATTACAGCCTTCATAGGATGCTATGCATATAAAGTTTCCTAGCAGTCTTGTGCTATCTCAATAACCAGGATGCTGTTTCTCTTTTATTTTACATAATTTTGTGTGACCTTGTTGGACTGATTGGTATTCTGTCTGAATATTAACTCTTGGTATTACTTTCAGATGTTGAATACACTTAGAAAATACATACAAAGCCTTGGTCTCTTTATAAAACAAAACAAATACTAATGTGAGGATTCAATTATCACAATTATTAGCAATTATTATCAATTATTAGCATCCAGGAAGCAAATACTGTTACTTAGATATTGTACTCATCTTTCAAATGTAGTTAACAATTCAAGATCAACACTCTGAACAGGCTTACGTGCCTATCAATTCAATTTGGCTTTAGATAAGACTCATGCCAAATTGAAAGTAGTAGGAGGCACATACAAGCTTTTCTTTCCCTTTTACCTTCTTTGTTTTGGTAGACTATGCTTAGTTCTAAATTTTATCTGTGAGTTTAATCGAACTAAAAGGTACTTCAGTAGTTTCAGCCTGATTTACACAACTGCTTTGCAAAAGTAACAGATTAGCACCATTTACACTAACTGTTCTTAATCACTAACGTATATAAGTGATGCTTAGAGATTTATAAAGCCAAAAGAATATCCATGTTGCAACTTCAACCAAAAGATGTAGTCTGTTAAACAGTGCAGAACAGAAACACTTCTTTCTGCTTTTAAATCCACATTGAAGCAAATCTTTACTCTCTCAGGTGATTTAGTTTGCTGCATGAGAAAACCAGATGCAAGTGTGTTTGTGCATGCGTTCACCATTTCTCAGGAAGGTCAGCCAGGGCGTGTCTGTACCTATGGTTACTTTGCTATTTGTTTAGCCAAGGAAGCCTGATCAAATAATGCTGAGATAAAACTACTGCTGTCTATTGCTTAGTATTGTTGATTTGCTTTTGTACATGTTTATAAACCAGCCAATGCACCCCAGACAGCAGGTTTGAATTTGAATTATTGTCTGCAACTTTTTGCTAGTTGTTCTCAGAATGGAATGGGGAAAAAACATTGAATAATCAATAGCTGCTCTTTAAATATTCCTAATGGATCAGATCTATTAGCTAGTATTGCTGTCAGTGAGCCATTTGCAATGTGAATAGCTTCTCTTCTTTTTCATATGATTAAATTTGGCTTGGCTTTTAGTACATCCATTCCTTTCTTTCCTCCAAATAGAAAAATCACTTTCATAGACTCATACTCAAGGGAGCGCACATAAAAGTCCAGTGATTCATTCATCAAATTTCTACATTTGAGTAAGCAGTGAGTTTAGACATCAGTCTGAAGTGATTTTTCTGAATTACACAAACCAAAGACATTAGAAGATAAGAAAGGAAGAAAAGGAACTAACCGTCTTTATTTATTTCCTTCCTTACTTTTCAGAGATAAGCAGCTCTTCCATTGTTCTGAGAAAGTTGGTGTTACTTAATTCTCCTTCGGGGCCAGCTTGAGGGCTATGAAACCCAGTCTGAAACCTGTTTAAAGAATTCTGGCTTTTGCCATGTCAGGATAAGAAAGTAGTGTGAACAATACTGTCTTATTTTAATCATGCTTGAAAAGTCAGGCTGTTTGAAGCAAAGGCAATGACCTCCTTTACCTACTTTAATCCCTGAAACTAAGTTGCATGCCCTTCCTTCCCTCTTCCATGACTCCAAGATCTCCAATGCACATTCTTTTCATGACTCTCAGAAAGAGTATGGATAAGTATGAACTTTTCACTTGAGAAATGGACACTAAACAAGCTTTGCAATACTTGTTTCAAAATAAATATTTAATTTTTCAGATAGATGAAATGAAATTCAGAGAGGTCAGATGAGTTTCCCAAGGTTGTATGATGCAGAAATTAATTTAAGTATAGAAACAAAAGGCTTTTGGGCTCCCTTATTTGATCCAAAATGTCTATGTGATGCACAGTTAGGAATAGTGACAATAGTATTTGCATATATTTTGTTTCAAAATCTGCTGAAGAATGAACAGGAAAATTTGAATGGCTTGCAACAGAGAAAAGCACCGGAAATATTTAAGATATTTACTGCCTGGCTGAAGTCTGAGAGGATTGTATCTAGTCTTGGGGCTATGGCAATGTCATCCAAATTTCTCTTTCTATTTAAAATGCATGTCCCCTCCTGGAATTAGCCTTGAGATATGTCTAGTTTGACATATGTAAACATTTCCAAATCAGGTATTTAAAGACCATGGTAACAGGATTTATTTCTGCCCATGTTTTATTATTTGATGCATTTGGATTGGCTTTATTTGCTTTGTCTTTCATGTGTGAATTATGCCATTTTGTCTTGTACTATAAAAATGACAGCATCAAATGTATAGCAAGCAGTTTCCATATGTCTTCTAAATGCACTCTAAGAGACTTTAATGCTAAATAAGGGTGGACCTCTCTGGTTAGAAAAAGTGTGGTAACTGTCTTGACTGTTTGATCTGCATGTATAGAAAAAATTATTTGATCCATAGAGATTTGTGCCCTGAAGTATTATTGTGCTGCAGCTGATGTCTTGTGCATTGTTACTGGGCATTAGAAAGGTGTGACATACTAACAATGACAACCTGCTATGCTGCTGCTGTTTCACATTTCACAGACAGATAATTTTCCTTACCTCCCAAACTAACTGCTAGGGAGTCAAGCAACCTGTATGAGCATTTCTCTGCTCTCTATAAACCTAGTAATTATGTTACAGCTGTTAGACACAGCTGTATGAATGTGTAAGATTGCACTGGTTATACAAGTGGTCCTCAGGGAGATTTTCAGTCACCAGAGAAAGAACCACTGGTTATCTCCTCCTGCTCTCAGAGGATAGTTGGAATAACTGAAGAGTAATGGAAGTCTTTGCACCTTTAACAGACGTTAGTGCTGTTTATCTATTGTTTTTGACTGAGCATTCTTTTATATGGTATGAATTTCATTTTGATTGACTTCCTGTTTCTTGGGATGTTTTCCTGTCATGGAATTCATTATCTCAAATATAAAAGCATTACTTAGGATGGGCCATTCACTGTCAAATTCTTTTCTCATCATTGTCATTTGCAAAATGTTATGAAGACACATTTCTCAAAACAAGGCTTCTTATTTGAAATTTTGTCTTTCTCTGTTTTGCAAATCATTAATGGATTTCATTCCATTAAACTCCAAACAGCTTCTTCAAAAATAAGTCATTGACTCAGCTGACGCCTCCAGATTTCTCTCTTGTTCTTTATTCCTCACGTTCCTCCAAAAATATTGTCAGCTCATTCTGAAAATTCAAATGAGCCTTTGATATGAGTTCCCTGCTAGCCAGCTACAGAGCTGTAACTCTGGGGGAAGAGACCGGGAGAAAAAATATCTCCCTGGTATATTTGCAGTCTTGCAAAAAGTTGGGAATATGTGACAACAGGAAGAAGTTTGAAACATAGTGCAGCTGACTGCAATGTCAGGGATATTCTTTTTGAATGATGCTGTGGAATCAGAGGATAGATGATAAATACCTTCCCCAGTATAAAACTGGGGGGAAAATGTAAATAAGTAAAATGGAATATTTTAATCAGTACTATTACTCATTAATAAATAATTTGAAAAAAAACCCAAGCCAAAACCACAACAGAGCCAAGCCCAGAAAGAAAAGCATTCTGTTTATTGGCCAAGCACTGAGTTACAGAACAGAGTGCCATGGTAGGCTAACTGAGAGAGCTGAAAAAATGGCATAATCAGGTGAGGAGTCATTTGAGTATCGATGTCATGGGTTAAAAAATAAGGATGTTTTTGTCTTCTGTATTTTTATGTGCTACATCTTTGTTACTCAACAGCTTCAGTTTGCTTCAGCAAATGGAAAAATAAATTGCAAATTAAGAGAAAAAATGTAATGTAAAATTTGGTGTAAAATTTGATTGGTAAATTGATGTTAAATTTTTAAGATGCAGGCTTTTTTATTCAGCAACATGATAATATATATAGATGCTTGTTTTTCAGGTTAGGGAAAAGAACTGGAATATTCGGGTTTGAGAACTAAAATAAACATTTTCTTGGAGAATTTGTGAGATTGACCCTCTGAATGGTTGAATCTTTGTACGTTATTGTCACCATCATAATCCATGAATGAAGATATAACTTCTGTGACTAAAATTACATTTCCATCCATTTAACTGGAATTGGATTTTTACTCATAATTAAAGTGATTAAAACTGTGATGATTGCTTCAGAGAAAATTGTAGGAGCCAATGAATAATAATAGATCAGTGAGAAAAACACGTACAATTATATTTCAAGAGAGAGTTTTCTATTGAATTTTTTGTAAAATAAGCAATTCTCCAGTGGCTTCTATGTTGAGCTTCAGATCAGGAAAACATTCTTAAAATCTCCAGTATTTACAAAATGCAAAGTGAAAAACAAAATGGAATAATAGTTAATCAAGCAATATTTTTAAAAATAATTATTCTGTACCCTCCTGTAACATTCCTGAAATAAAAGAGAAACCAGTCAAACTCAGAAATACACTACATTTTCTTTGCAGTCACAGTCTGCATTCAGTGTGGGAAATATGACCTTTGCATTTCAGGAGTAGTTTTTACTTGAGGAGTAGCTTATGCGTTTGCTACACGAGCTTTACTTCTGCTGTGTTCAGAAGGGATTGTTGGATTGTTCTGGTAGAGTCACAATGGACACCTGTTTTCTAGCACAGCTGCTGCTGGCCAAGTTTTCTGTTGCGTCATTTCTTGTTTAGTACAAAGCAGGTTTGAGTTTTAATGTTTCTGTGTAGTCTCCAGCCTAAGCTATTGTGTTGTAGCACAGATCTAACAGAACTTGAAGAAGTTTATTTACAGTCCTTTATGGGCTTTGACTCTGTGTTTTGAAAACAGCTTTAAACACAACAGAAAAGCAATATATGGGTGGGTGTGGATATCTGGATTTGCAGGGCTGCAGACAGCGTGTTCATTTTAGCTTTTGAAATGGAAAATTCTTTGGTCAAAACTAGAAACTGTGATAAATCCCAGATCCCAACTTTACTGAAGAATCATCTTACATTGTGTACCTACTTCTGTATGAAGAGCTCAGAGCTGTTATATTTTTATATTCTTTTATTTTAGATCTGCTACCAAGAATAATTAAATAATATGTCAGCGTCAAATTAAAAAAAATGCCTCAATAGGTACTGAAGCATTTGCTATTTCTGCTTTCTTCGACAGCTTTTTGGAAACGACAGCCTATTTCTGTATGAAACCAAAAATGGGCGAGAAGGAGGTGTCCCCACATTCCTTCTTCAGTATTTGGCATGAATTCAGTTCTGACTTCAAAGACTTCTGGAAGAAGGAAAACAAACTTATTCTTCAAGAAAGGTACATTTGTTTGTTTGTTCAAAGGCTTTTCTCAAAGAATGTTATTGGGAGCAATCGCACAGAAACCAGTCAGCCGCACTTCATTAGCACACAGCCTATTGAATGCCTTTTGGAGTTTTCTCAGGTTTTGTTTTTTTAACAGATCATGACACCCACCCCCACTGCCCCCAACCCCTAGTCATCCTAATTTTTGAATGGGATTTTGATACTAGTTTGTGCTAAAGTTTTTTGGGTCTAGTGTTTTTGGCAGAGCATGTAACTACTATGCTGCTATGAATCTGAGGAATGGAAGGCTTGTTTTAGGCCTGAAAGTTGATTAAAGATTTTCCATTAGCGTATTTAGTCAAAGAAAGTCAAGGCATTAAGACATGGCATTGCGGAGATTGAGACATTCCTGACATGGCATACTGTAAATATTTGTGTGACGATGTTGGGAAAAAGGAAGACAGAAATCACAGCCCAAGCGATGGGGTACACAAGAGTAAGTGTGGTATATATGGCATGAAGAAATGCTTTCTTTGAAAAATCAGCCATGGTGTCTGGTCCGTGTTTTAAAAGTTATGAAGTCTGTACTCATCTGCATGCAGATAGTCCATTGTGGTCACCCTTTGTTTATAAAAATTATGCCAAGAATTAATCAGTTGTTTAAAAAGTAATAAATGTCATATAAGGAAAAATTAAACAAGTGCAAACATGTAAATTCTAAGCACTGTTATATAATCCTACAACTGTTAGCAACTCCAGTTGAAGCTGTATCTGAGCCTGAACATTGATGGGATTGAAGCTTTAGATTCATTAAATTTACTTCTGCCTGTTATTAGGTAAATTGACAAGAACAGGCCCTTTTTTCAAATATACTCATCCTATGTGATTGTCACTGACATCTGACTACTGGTTTAGAAAGTTACTGAAAACTTTCCTGAGGCATCTATATAGTCAATGTCATATATACCATATATATATTTGCTGTAAGTGGGTACATTTTGGAACAAGCAGTCTCACAGTGAAAAAATCTGGATTCTGCGACCATGGCAAGAGCATGGTGCAAATGTTAACACAGTACAGCAGATCTCTGGGGATCTATTTCATATTACTGACTGGATGAATTAATTTTATGTAATTAAGTGTATCTCTTTGAAACAGATTTGAAAGTTAAATAATATCTTTGGTTTGCTATGCAGGGATTTAGCTGCCTAGTTAATATAGGTTAATTTAGTCTTGTGTATTTTACAGAAAAGCATTTAAGAAAAATGTCCTTTTATTTCAAAATACTAAGCTATTTTCCTTAACCCAAAAATCCTCCAGAGGGTTCTCACTGTAAAATAGTTTTCTTTAAAAGACATTAACTAAATGAGCACAAAACTTCTTCCTCCTATTTTTCTTAAACATCTAAAGCTTAAGAGAAGAATGGGATTGAGATACGATCATTTGACCCTCTTTGAGTTCAATCTATGTGTATACTAAGAGGATGTGTTGAAGCAGCAGAGAAAAACATGGTGTCTGCCAGCTTGTCCCTTCTAGGGCAAGGGTGTTTTTAGCCTGAAAGGAACTGAACATGTATAATGTACAAAATGGCTGCAGGTGCAAGATGTGACAGGGAAGGGAAAGGACAGTGAGAGGGACCTACAGTAGGAAAAGAAACTGGGACATCCCTTGGAAGAACAGCAGGGAGATCCAAATCCAGGCTTGGAACTGGTGGTTTGAAGGAGGTTCTCCCAGAGGGACAGACAGGACTGCGTAACTTCAGTCCAGGAAATCACTGAGATTAAGACTGAAAAATGATATATCCTGAAAATCACAAGTAGATTTTTGTTTTGAATTTTAACTTTTACTTGCCTTATCAAGTTTAAATCTTCTGCTCTATTTCATTTGTTCAGGTGAGGCAGGGCTTAGACTTAGAAAAAGTCTCACCATTGCTGTCAAAGGTTAGTATCAATATCATGTCATAGATACCAGATCAGACCTTCCTAGGAACAGATGAATGGTATAGCAGAAACTCATATGCAGGGCCACAGTTCCATCCTCCCTTTTCTGGGTATGAGTGAGGTGCTTACACTTGTTGGTCCTCTCCGGCTCTGGATGTGTTTCCCTCTCTTCAGACTGTTTGCTATTCTAGAGGGCCCGTGCAATTCAGCGAAGATTTACCTTATATTAGTTGTATTTCTAGATGGGAGAGCTGGAGGAGGAGAGAGCGAGGGGCAGATATATGTGTCCTGTAAATGTATATGTACGTATAAGTTATACAATGCTCATAAGCTCAGTGTGGCCCTTGCCTTTACTAAGAGTCATGTTGCTGAACAGAGGCTGTGTCAGCGATGCCAGCAGAGGAGAGTTCATAATCAAGATCAACACAATGGTAAAATTCTGTAAGCCCCTGATATCTTGCATCACACTAAGCTTGAGAATTTTTTTTTGGCTGACTTTATTCAACCCTTTAACTCCCACGATAAATCTTTGACACATTAAAAATAATGTATAAACTCAGAAAAATGCACTCGCCTCTCAAATGCAGAAGTTGCCCATTCCCGTAAGAATAGCAGTTAAGCTGGCACCTGGTGTGTCACACTGTGTATATCTAGATGAAAGGGAGATTCCTGGCCAGCATGTCTCCACAGCTCATTGATCTCCCTCTGCAGAAAGACTGGTATGTCTCCCTACAGACTCCTCGGCAGGATGATTTAAAACTTGCTGTTGAGCAATTTAAAGTCTGGCATGGGATATCTGTACGTTGCACAGCGAGGAGCATATTGGTAAGCTGCCACTTCTGCTTGCAGAGGAGGGCATTAAATCCCATTGCACGAGCAATGTCCTCTCAGACCAATTTAAGGGATGTTTTGTTAACGCTTATAATATGAACCAGTCAGTCAGACTTGAGAGTGAGAAATCAAGGGACATGGGAATAGGCACTTGCAAAGAAATGCAGAGATGGAAGAAAAGAGAAGAAAAATGTACATGGAGTTGCAACATGAGAGGGAAATGATGAACATGTGGAGTATGTTTAGTGGGGTAACATTTTGCTTGGCATGGTTCTGTAATGCCAGCTAAAAGCTCCAAGTGTTATGTTAGTGAGTAGTCATGGGTAGATACATTTTCTGAGTTGGGAGCTTTAATCTCAATGTGTTTATTACACTCTAACCAACTGAGCTGCATGCTGGTAGGCTTGGGTTTACGACTCATAATGACATTTCAAAACAGAAGACAGTTTTACATGACATTGAATTGAATAATTAATGGATCTTCAGTTTTTGGGAGTATTTCAAAATTGTTATCTTTAATAGATTTCTGATGACAATATACTGTTATGGGCCCTGGAAAATCTACTTTAAAAAGCCTAGACACACCAAAGATTCAGCAGCTAGGAACAGTCCTGTGAGGCAATACCTCAAAAAGAGACCATTTGCTGTTCAGATAAAGAGGTTGCTCAACATTTCAGTATGGTTTTTTTTCTTCTTCCTTGTGCATTTTTGGCAATTAGTCTTTTTTTTTTTATGAATACACCATTGTGTTTTGGTTAGGGGGAGGTGAACAGAACTTTCATTTCTTAGCACTGCTTTTGAGAGGAAAGTTTGTGGAAAAAAAGCAGCATTTGGAGATAAGTTTCTCAGTCTGGATCTTTGGTGGAAAATCCTTTTGAATACCTTAGTCTAACATTTTTAAGCAATTCTGTGTTTTATAGGACAGGAAAAATATTTCCATTTGCAGCTATGAGCCAAGTGGTGCTTACAAATATTAAACATAGTGAAGGATCTAGTAAAAAACTAGTTCCAAATGTGCAATATTTCCTAATTTTTGTGACTTCTGTGATGTTGGATTCCAGAATGGCGCCCACATAAACAGCAGAAGGGCTCTTCAGTAGCATCTATCTGGTGATGGTGGTGTATCATGCTGGCACATTACGTTGCATCCTAGTATGTATGTTTTGCATAAAAGAAGGTGGATACCAATCATAATTTCATAATTAAGTTTACAGACTGTTTTCATAGCTGTAATGTCAGATTGGGTGGGATAGTTAAAGCCACAGTGATATAGGATACCATCATTCCTACCATGTAGCGATCTTTTCCATCTTTTTTCAACCTTTTCCTCTTCACCACTTCTTGTATAAAGAACTACATTTGCCTATGATGAAAACAGGGCCAACATATTCAAAAAATACTTGCATATTGGTGAAAATAATTACATAATTAAAAATTTTAAACAGACCTGTCACTTTTTGTACTTGTTAGTGTTTTCATTCCCAGGCAAAATGATCACTTTGGCATTTGAGGTGCAATAAAGCATTGTAATGTTTTACAAATGAGCAGCATTTGTCATTAAATACTAGTCCCCAAAAGTTTTGAGATGGTCATAAAGGCTTAAAAGCTACTGTAACCCGGACTGACCCTGAACTACTGAAGATGTGAACTTCCTTGCTCACGGGCAGTTTGCTAAACCAGTGCATGGAGTTGGCATAATGGCAACATACATTACGTGTAAGTGCATGGCTCTGGGCATGTTTTGTGGTATCAGTATAGGGAATAGTCTAACATCAGGGGGTTTTATTACGTGTTTGAGAAGAACCTTACTGTGTCTGCAGTCATTTTTGAGTCACTACATAATGATGGATGGGCACTTTTTACCTCATGCAGCAAAGTTCAAAGCCTCTTACTTTCCCATCTCCTGCACTGGAGATACCTTAATGTTGTGGCTCTTCAGCTGACTTCATTTTTTTTAATTTTCTCTTCACTAATCTCTTCTATTCACTCAATTCTCATCTTTGCTTGTACTACCAATCTTGTAGCTACCAATTATCCAATGTACTAGCCCCAGCATACCCAGTGTAGCAACTCTTCTGTCCAGGGAATGTTTCCATATTCTCTTTAAGTTTTCTTTTCCATGTAGTCTGTTTACTGAGACTTTTTGTATCGTTTTCTACACATTGGGGTTTTTGCCTTCATTTACCCCATCTGCTGCTTAAAAATGTTTTACAGCTAACACAGAGTTTCACACTTCTGTTCACTCATGAGTTTAATTTCTTTTGCTAGCTGATTACAAGTTTTACCTCACCTCTGGTCTTCTTCCCTTCCCTTATCATTTCCTGTTGAATTTCCTAACAAAATAGCCCAAATGTAGCCAGCTTCTTTGAGAGCAACATGACTTCAGTTGCAAGAAAAACAGTGGAAGGTGATAACTATCTTTTCTTAGTTTAATTTCAGTCTTGATATGTAAAGTCTGTGGAAAAGTGATTTCCATTTTGCCTGAAGATACAGCCTGAAATACTGGCCACTTTGACAATTTGTTTACAAAGGTCATGAAATGTATTTAAGTGGGTATGTGTATGTTCTCATTTTATTAGAAATATAGCCATCCTTAACAGTTCAATTTTTTTATTTCATTACATTTTCAAGGTGAAATTCTCTTTAATGTCAAAATTATAATTTTTAAATCATGTTTTGCACAGTATTCATTTTTTTTTGTATTTATTCACATCTGTATATCTCTGCACAGATAAGACCCGAACCCCTAGATCACCAAGAGTATGATTGCCAGAGAACAAAGTGAAACTAAGTATTTCTGAATTGAAATACTTTCAGAATATTTTTAAGTGTTTGGTGAACTGCAGTGAGACTCTGTAAATGGGAAAGTCTGATTTTCATTTCAGTTGGCCTCAAAGCTTTATTTTAGGACCATTTGACATGATGAACACTAAAAAAGTCTGAAATGTATTCCCCAAAGTCTACAGTGTTGACAGAGGAGGTATGTTATTTAGGGTCCTGCTACAGGTTATTTTTTTTTGTTAAGTGGCCAGATTAAAACATTTTAATTGGTTTTTCTGTGGTCCTCTGAGTGAAATTATGATTAATCACTGTGTCTTTCCAACAGCCACTGTCTGCCTCATGGTCCTTGAATTAACCATGCAAGGAGCTGGCAGGGTTGTCATGATAGTCCAATACATTATTTCTCTATTGGTAGGCAGAGGTTAGGTTTCATCAGTTTGTTTGAGGGGTGCAGGTACATTACAATGTACTTCATATCTGAATAAGGTCTTTGCAGTCAGTTACTGAATCATATCTGTGTCATGACTTCAACCCTATTGGCATGAAAGTAAAAGGTCTAAATTTTTTTACTCCACTTTTATGTTGGGAATTGTAATTTTCCATTCTGGGTTTTATGGTTCAGTTTCTCCCTTAGCAAAAAATATTTTCAGTATTTTAGTCAATGAATAAAATATAGTAACATCACCCTGGCAGAGTTTAAGGAGAGAGTTTTAAAGTTTTCTGCCCTTGAAATCGGAAAGATGTCTGGCATGTGATAATTTAGTGGAGGATTTTTTATTTGTTTTTATATGTAAAGGTGCTATTATTATTGTAAACAAGTTTAACTCAGTCTTCAACCCAGACAAAGCTACATAAAATATTTTGGCAACGCTCCTTTTATTTAACTGATAATAAACACTTAGTAGTATAGAGTATTGGCCTCAGCTTTGTTTTGTGTTAAAAAACACAGAATATCTGCAGAAAAATGTCTTTTGGGTTTCATGAACTATACTGTCAGCTGTAAAAGTAATATCTGTCTGAGTTTATCATGGAAGTTTTTGTGAGCAGCTCTATTATCTAAGGCATAACTTTCCAGTCCTCTCACTGTGATTACATTTGTCATGTCATAGTGCTCGCTGGTGAAGTGTAGCGCGACCAAGCCTAGATGGAGCCAGTAGGAAATGAATCTGTCTGCCACTGATACTTCAGACAAAATTATTAATGTTTAGTGGCAGGGAAGTGGCTACTCCTTCAATGGATTGAATGATGACAGAAAGTCTTTAAGCCTTGATAAGGTTATGGCCAGGCTGGCTTTTGGTCTAGAAGGTAGATAAAAATACTCTGTCTTTTGGGTTTTTAAGCATGTCTGGTTTCTTTTTCCTGTGTGCATGCCAAAGTGTAACTTGCTTATTCATCTTACAGGCTATCTTTATACTTATTAATAATTTTTATATCTTTGTCTCACAATAAATACGAGGTATGAGGAGGTGATAGTGCTGGAGAAGAGTTTTTATTATGATGGAAATAAGAAACTACTTCTTTTGTTACAGGTGACAATTGATAGACTCAATCTTATTTAGTACAGATTTCAGGAGCATAATTCTTAGGCTCTGTAAGTGACTGTCTGTTCATTCCCTTGTAGATTTTTTGTTTAAATTTTTTTTAGCTGATCCATGGAGGCTGTTTGGAAGTATATTCTGTCTAAAATAATGCTAGAAATGCTTTAGCTAAATTTAATATTTAAGGAAATTCAAGTGATGAACACTCTTAACAAGTATTTATAGAATCTGCCCTAGGCCTGAATAACTCTGCTCCTCAGATTACTAAAGTGAGAGTTAATCAACTCTCTGGTTGTCTAGGCTGGGAAGACTAGTTTTTTTAGGATTATGTTCTCACTAAGACAAAATCAAGAAATTACTTGAGAAAGGAATAAGAGGCAAAAATTGCTAAAGGTAACACAGCTGATGTTATCTTTTCTGTCAAACTGCTATGCTGACTTTTGAGCCTGAATTGGCATAAGATGGGACAGGGAGTGACAGTAAATGAACCCGAGTCAGTTTGCTGAAAGAAATTTGAGTTTGAGAAGCACTTGAAAAGTATGAAGTGGGATAGTTTGAGCATCAGTTTAGCAAAGAAGCTTGGCACACTGCAAGCTTGCAAAGCATTCCCATCACACTTACCAAGTGACCAAGCACACCATGTCCTTTCCACATCCATCCTTTCCACATCCATCTTCCTCTACCACTCTCAGATCATGCCTTGAAGATCTGTCCTACTTCTAAGGATTTGGTTGCCATTGAGAGTGATGGCTCTATAAGGGGACTGCACAGCCTCTCTAACAAAAAGTGTTAGTAGTGTGGAACTAAATAGCTTAAAGTAAAAACAGATCTTCAGAACAATAAATCAATCTATCACATGCCTGTCTTTGCCTAAGGGTCGTAATTCTCAGGAACTGGGGAACACTCACCTTCCTCAGACTTTTCTTCCACAGTCTCCCCAGTGGCAGCCTATCTTTCCACACAGGGCCTGATAATTGAATACCCACCCCTTTTCTAGGAATGTCTTTTTAACTGTTTTTTTGCTCTTTGACCTCTGCATTGGCACAGTGGTAGTGTCATTTTGGCCTGGAGCTTGGAAATACGTTGTTGTATGCTATTACTTCTCCTTTTGTGACTGTTGTGACTCTTGTGTTGTTTTCTCCAAACATGCTTTTTCCTCCACCCATTATTGAATTAGATCCGTTTGTTTCTTCATAAAGCTCTATCAATGCACCACAGCTGAGTTAACCCAGTCTTGAGTTGAGTTAACCCATAATCAGTAGTGTTCATGCAATTTTTGCAGCTTTTTTTCTCAGATTATTATCTTGCCTCTCCATGCTGATCAGGGTCTCACTGATGTCAGTGGGAAGTAGTGCAGGAAAAGCCTGAACAAGAGGAAGGTACACAGGGATTTGCTTGCCACTGTGAGAAATATGACTTGAACCAGGCATGAGCTGACAGAAGCAATGTGGTTTTGCTTAAGTCTTTTTAGTTTCATGGAAAGATGAAGAAACATTCATGGCCAATAGAGAAAACCTAAGATGACAAAAACTTGCCAGTGGCAATTATTTTCCAACTGAAGTAAGACTATTGCCCTTACTTTAAAGGTAACATTTTATCTGCTTTTCTGCATCACACAGTTTAAACAGTGTGGATCCTCCTATCAAAACACATCCTTTTCCTCTTCCAGAAGGATTAAGTTATTTTATTTTTACATTTAACAAAATCTTAATTAAGCTGAACAATCAGCCTTCACAAAATACACTTGCACATTGTAAAAATTGATAATCACTTTCACTGGTTTATGATTTAGCCCTGTGGAAGGCTAATGGTTACCTTCACCTCTATTTCACCAGTCTGCTGGCTTTTCTTTTTCAGATACAGCTGTAGATTTATACAGTTCTCCATGCTTCCAGATTTAACATGGTCACAAGCTAAGCCTCCTTGAAACAAACCTTTGGTGTGCTATCTTTACATTTCTCAGGGCATTCTTGCTGAAGAGGCATGTGTATGGGTCACATGGGCTTCACTGAGGGTCTATCCAACTGCTTGGATCTTCCTGCACAGAGAGCAGGATGCGAGCCAGGAGGCTGTGAACTGTCCCAAACCCACACAGTGAGTCAGTGATATGGTTGGAACTGGAACTAAGTGGTTGCTAGCTCTCAGCTTTAAGTACATTAGGGAGTAATGTATCTTCTGTATTTCCCTTGGTATGAATAAAGAGGCTCAAACTCCAAGGAATTTCATAAAAGCTCCCAAAACCTTGAGGACCACAACCATACTATTGAGACCAGCACCTCTTACATAATCCTGGAAATTTGGGTAACACAAGCTTAAGGTTGTCACTTATCAGTCTGGAGGTTGTGGATCATTTTTGAAGTGCTATCTAAGGGACACAGGAGTTCTGACTTCCTCCTTCACAGAGTGGCGTGTTACTAACATCTCGCTGTTTCAAACAGAGACAGCCTTTCTCTAAACAGCTGTTTCTCTAGTTGAAGCAGAATATGTAGAGATGTTACACTGACAGTGACACTTAATGGGACCTGCTCTGTAGAAAAGAACTGCATTATCAAGCGTTCCTTACTGTGTGAGGATTTTTGTTTTGAATTAACATGAGACCCACAGGGAGCTGTGTTGTCTCGTGACCTGGTACGTTAGCCAGCAGTGGGTAATCCATCCTGGAAGGGGAATATTTAGGTGGGACAAAGACTGGAATTGAAGATTCCCTGTCATTTCCCAAGGATAACATCTAGATCTGTGTGAACTGGTTTGGTAAATATTTTTGTGTGTTACATATGCTGCCATCTGCATGTTGAGTAGTTGGAATACCTGCATATAGTACACTGCTTCGATAAAACCATCATTTAGATGAGCTCAATAGCTCCCTAGGACTTGATACTAATTTACTCCCAAGTAAGATTTCATTTTTTTAGTTAAATGATGTCTACCAGTGAAGGGAGACAGCTATACTTGTATTTGAAAAAAAGGAAATTACATTATAGATGTGTTATTTTATATCAGACTTTGTAAAGCGGCTTTTGATAGGTTAGAGTGTGTCTGAGTATTTGGAAAAGATCATGGGAAGATCAATGTCACAGATATTTTTCCTCTTTTGGAGGAAAGTAGACATGAAGCAGAAGAAAAAATGTTGTAGGGGGAAAAGAAAATGTCCTTTCATTTTGCTTCATTCTGCATCATTCCCATAAGTTTCTATTTGAAGCTATCACCACATTTTGGCTGCCAATTTTACTGAATCTATTTAAATACATTTTAAAGGTGAATTACTTGGCTGCTTGACATTTTTGTTCTGGATTATGCTGCAGCAGTCTATCTGATTTGCGGTCAGAGAAAGCATTACAGCTTGAAAATAACAGGTTTCAAAGCTCCCCCCCCCACCTGTGCACATGAAGGTCTCCCCACACTGACAACAAACAAGGCCATCAAATGGAGAAGGCAACTTGTGGATGTGCTGGAAAAGAACTGACATTTAAATTAATTTTTGAAAGTATAAATTTGAAACTTATGAAGAGAACAAGGTGTGTCTGGTGAAGTTGAATAGAGGAGAGATGAATGTGAAGGCGGTTTTTATAATATGCTTAGCAGACTCAGCTGGAGTTTTATTTTCAAAATCTTGGCCCTTACCACTCATAAAAATATTCAAAAATAATAGTAACACAAAGTCTGATTCTCACATTGCCGTGTGTAGCCTCAGTGAAATAACAGACATACAAGTGGTCTGGAGATGAACCGCAAGGAACCAGCCAAGGACATATGATTTCCTAATATCATTTAACTCTTGTTTCTTTTTTTCACTCTTGGATAATGGTGAAAAGTCAGACTAACTGCCATCTCAAGTCCATTTTTTTGGCAAGATCAAGCCAATATAGGACATACATTTTTGTTTTCTACTTCTTATTTAGCAATAAAATTATCATCTCTCATTAAAAAAAAAATTACAGATCTCACATGATTTAATGTTCTTATAGAAAGTGCTTATGTAAGTCTTTGAAGCTTAGAGAATTCATAACATAAATCTGTATTGTCAGTGTTTCAGCAACCGTGTGTGTTTACAAGGTTGATCTATAAAATGAGTGAAAATGGTAAAGAAATACTTTACAGTGTGACATTGAATCTGTCAGCTTGATTCTGGCAGGTTCGTAGTCTGAATGTAGTCCTCTGCCTTTCACAGTTTGTTTCCTATCTGCATGACAAAAAAGGACATTTTCTCACCAAAAATGTGGTGGCATTTCACAAGTTCCTGATTTGGTAGTGTTTGTCAAGTCAGGAAGCACTAAGAAGTGGACCCTTACTTTTAGAACCTGCTCCTCTCTTTATCCAAGCAGCCCAAGCGCATTCATCCCCAGTGGTCATGTAAGCCTTGAGGTTCCTCAGCTTTGGAATTAAAGAGATGGGTGCAGTGACATGCATCACCTTGGTTTAAACATCCTATTCCATGGAAATTTTCCATTTTTTGTTTTTTTAAGTTGGAGAGTAAAGACTAGAAATTTAGGTTAAGCTATTTTGCCATTTTAAATACAAACAAAAATGGGTGGGAGGGAACATAGCTTGGTGAGAAACTTTGTTTAAACTGTAGCTGAAGTACCGAGGGTTAGAATGGATGAAGAGTTATTTTAAACAGTGATAAAAAGGAGTTTTCTTAGCAATATTTGCATGAATGCTCTGAAATGTAAACTTCATGTCATCCAGTGTATTTTAAACACTCATACATTTGAATCTTCAGCTGCAGAAAGTACTGATTGCTTTTGTAACTGGAATTGATTATGCAATTGATTATGCCTGTCCACGTAAATGCCAGATATGGCTACAAAAGCCCTGGAGTGCAAGTACTATTTTGTGGAGCATGCTAATGACTAGATGGAGAATAAAGTTATCCACTTGTGTCCTCAGGCCTTAACTTGTGAGTTATGTACTGCATTGTCTTTGTAAATATTGTTGGTCTACAGGAGTATTTATAGATTTTTGTCTCTCTTCAGAGTCAAAGAAGCAGAGGAAGTCTGCAGGCAGAAAAAGGGGAAGTCGCTGTACAATATAAGACCAAAACATGACTCTGGAATTGTAAGTAAAAAATGTAGCAATACTTCTATCACTTATTCTACCTTTTACCCTTTGCATTTTATAGGTAGGTTATTCTTGATGTATGTTTTTGTTCTGAGTTGGTTTTTTGTTTTTATTTTTTTAATATTTGACATTTGCCTTAAAGGTGTTAGATTAACAAACTTGAAATCTGCCTATGAATATTACTCCTCAAAATAGATGTAGCACAAGCAAGAGCAGTTTATTATTGCCCCACCGTGCCAATCTGTGTTGTTCCCAGTCTTGGTGTGGGATGCACGTAGAAGGCAGAAAGGCGAGTCTGGTCTTCCAGCTTATTCCGTCTGTATTCACTCTCTTTTCTACAGATATGGAATGTGAGGAAGAATTTTGTTAGTTACACATTTTTCAAGCTGGATCACTGTATCGAATACAGTGGTTTCTGATCCACTGATATGGATTTGTTTGGAATAGAAACACTAGAAAAAGATAATACTGTGCTTTCACCACTCTTTTGAAAACAAATAACTTCTGTGATAATAGAGGAGTAATTCTGGCCGTTCAATGAAACTTTGCCCCTATGATTGCCTAACCATTGGGAGGATCATGACTGATTTTACAGAAAAATTATTCTGGTACCTCACATTTAAATCATAGCTGTAGCAACTGGCCATCATTTATGTTTTAAAAATACTAGATTTTTTTAATGTGCCTGTGTCCTCTTACCCCCGCCACCCCAAGACATGACTTAATTCTTTTGTGCTTCGTAGTCATGGCTGTGTAGTCATATTGTCTGTGACACATCTTGTAGATGAAGCATGTGGTAATTTACTGTATTCTAACTAACATAATCTGACACAGGAAGCAGTAATATTGCATTTATTGTTCCTTATTTTGAATGATTAGTGAGAGTTGACTAGTTAGTGCCACAAGAAATGCAAATGGAGTACTAGCTTGGTAAGGAATTATAAACTACATTTTATCAATTTTAGGTAAAACAAGATCAACCTGTTATTTCAAAAAAAACCCCAAAATAAACATTGTTTTGGATTTCTCCATCTAACTTATAGCCTGCTGTATATAAAGACACTGAGATTTCTTTTAAGAAATAACTATTTGTTAATTATCCCTGTATAGTTCTTATTTGCACTGAAACAGGGACCTTCAGTCTTACTGAAAATTTGATGAGTGAAAAGGAAACAAAAATATTTGACAAGCAGTGTACAGCTGTAGTCTACTTCAGTTCTAGCTTCAGTTTATTTGTGAAATCAGTTCTACAGTAAATATAGTCAAACATTTGCCTATGTATTTCTATGCTTTTCATACTTGCATGAGGTGGTTTTGTGTACACTTAAATTTTCTCCTTATTTTTTTAAATTTATTTTATTTTTCAGAAAGCAAAGATAAGTATGAAAATCTGAGAGAAGAAATTCAAAAGCCATTGTTACCTGGTTACCAAAACTCAACATGCCTGTGGGTGGGGACTGAGAGGGAAGGAAACTACATCATCCTGATCATTTGCTTCCTTGACCTTTTAAAATTTGCGTTTTGTTCTCTGGAGTTTTCCACCAACTGATGTGTTACTGTACATTCATTCACGAATGTAATCACTTTAATGGAGTGCCCAGAAACAGACTAGGTATGGACTTGAAACACCTTCCCTGTACTCTGTATCTCCTTTGCCACTCGAAAATGGTATTTTGTAAAGTATATGGTATATTACAAATAGGACAAGTCAGCATGCCTAAAAAGCGGCATCTGCATCAGTTCCAAACATGCTGAAAATTGCATTAAGTTGAACTTCATAAGAATACTACTTGGTACAGTAAAACATTTCCATTCCTACTGGCAAC
>NW_008238373.1:1688915-1734075 GCF_000691975.1 Corvus brachyrhynchos | reverse complement strand
GTATCCGTTTCATGTTGGCATTTGTAGTTTGTATTTTGAATCGTTAAGTGCTGTTTATACAGTATAATCAATGCTTTCCCAACTTGTTTGGTTGCCCTCCATGACTAAATATTTGTGGAACAAGATGTTTACTGTAACTATCTTTAAAATCGATAAGGCAGCATACTTTTACTTCATCTTTTGCCAGATAGTGAATGCCAGGTGGTACGGGGGTCAGAAATCCAGCATCGTAAAAAAAAAAAAAAAAAAAAAAAAAAAAGGAAAAAGTGAAAAGCAGGAAAATACAGAAAAGCACAGAACTATGATAGAGAGTATGAGAAATTGGCTATTATAGTTTATTAATATATAAAGCAGCTAATACTTTTACATGAACTTTAGAAGGTATAGTATAGTTTTAACTGCGGATCACTTAAGTCAGGCTTTTGGCCATATGTACATGACTTCCCTTCTGGAATTAGCTTTACAGTTAATTTAAAACTCCTTTAGAGAGCCATTAAAAGATGCACATGGAGACGACATTTATGGAAAACAGTAGCCAATTCTAGTGACAGAACATAGACTACCAACTAATTGACATCAATTTCACACTTAACTGAATTACAGACATTTCCTCCAGGCTTTCAGTGTCCCTGACTAGGAGTTAAATGATTGAAATATAAGACTTAGGGCTTCCATTTTAGACCACGTGCTTAATTCCAATTTGCAATCCAGAATTTGCTGTATCAGTTTTGAACTGCTCAACTGATAGCAATCCCTTCATCCAGTCCTTATTTAAGAGCCCCAAACCAACCAGCTTAATTGGTAACATTTTTCTTTCAAAGCTAATTTTTCCTGAAACCAGACCGTGCGTGCAACTCAGTTGGATGCACGTGCTCACAGATTTAGAGCCTGAAAGACACTGGGGTAAGGCAGATGAGCTCTAACCTGCTGGGTTGTGTTATTCCCTGTCCAATCTAGCACATCAAGAGACATTCCGAGCTGTTCAGAGGCTAATATACTCTACAGGGTGTCGTAAAAGGAAGTGCAAAGTATGACCTCAGGAATCTGTTATTCTTCACATATACCAAGCACTAGAAAAGATGGTTTTTTTCACTGTGTGAAAAGCAAGTCTCCTGTTGCTGATAAACCTATATGAAAATCTGTACTACTAATAATTTCTGGCAGGGATATAAATTACCAAGAATGGAATTCTAAAATTTTGTGTTGATGGGAATAACATTACTATTTGGGGAAGAGAAAATAAGAGATTATTTGCTGTTACAACTAACTTATGGAAAAAAAAATCTTTAAAGAATAAAGCTATTTTAATGGCACTGATTCAAATCCATGTTTGTATTTATGTAAACAATAGTCTTTTCCTCCTAACTTTGCTCCTAAGTGCAAGGATACAGTAGCATGTTTTCATTTGTAGCCTTCCTGTTCTCTTCAGTACCTACAGTATGTATATTACTATACTAAATGAAATAATAGATCATCTAACAAAGATCACTATGTGCAATACTGTATTTAGTGTTTCTATTCCAATTTTTTTAGAATGTTAATTTATATGAAAATAAAAGGAATAATAATGAAATAACTGCCTTCTCTTGTCACTCTCTGTCTTGGCAGTAGTGTGGTACAAACTGTTTTCTCCCTAAGCACCACATCCCATTCTGGCTCCTGTGATCAAGGAAGAGCCTTTGTGAAGAGATCAGAGGAAACAAGGCTTCTCTCTTTGCTTGCATTTTAGAAAGATAGAGACAGTAATTCCCAGTTATATGTATATACTTCCTTTTCTCCAGGTGGTGGTAGGGAGAGCTCCAGCATCCTTTACCCAATGAGACCATGTAAAATTCACTTCTCCAGCATGTGCATGCCTCCCAGTCTTGCATAGGACCAGCAACCTGGTCCTACTAACACTGCTGAAGTAACAGTCTCAAGAAAGTGCTATTAGGGCAAAAATATGCATTGAAAAGTAATTTCTGCATATTATAATCCTTTTATATATATGCATGTGTTTTGTCCAGCAACCTGCTAAATCTGTCACATACATACATACCCTTTCTACAGGATCTGCAGCATGTATGCTAGAGGTTATTTTGAGCCTCTGTCTCCCTGAAGAAGTGTCAAAGGTGGACTGCTGCTGATGGAACCACTACATAGATTTTTCTTTCATTTTCCTCAGACCCAACCTACTTGGTTGAACATGTCTCTCTTTTATATAGCTTCTCTCCAGCCTGTCTCAAACTTCCATGCACAGTAGCCCACTATGTGCAGTACCACAGCTGACCCACAGAACCTCACGGGGGACTCCAAACACAAGTTTCACTTCTGCTTTTTTTAGCAGCACACTCAACTTTTTACAGAATTCGGGACCAATGTTTGTTTGTTTGGGTGTGTTTTAAAGAAGTTCTCACTCCCCTCATTTACTGCAATCCCCCCCCCTTTACTGCAACATCAAGCACTCTACACTTTGAGTTGGCCCTAATTTAACAGTTCCCACAGACAAAATTCTGAGCCTTTGTTGATAACCAACACCACGTATCGCTCACTGTTACTTAAATGCAGCAGCAAAAGAAGGACTTTCATACCTGAGCAGCAGATGTGACTTACTGACAAGAACAATCTGGGTTTTTTATGAGGAGCTAAGAGGATTCATGTTGTTTTTCTTGCAAATTAAAGCCTTTCAGAAGCATGGTACTTTGTCACGTCATGACACTGTAGTGGTTAGCTTTTTTTAAAGTACCTTTCATCACCCCAAAATACTTCCAAAACATAGTTAAGTATTAACCAACTGTGGCAGTAGGAATAATAATTAGAGGCATCTTCCACCGACTGACTTTTTTTCTTGCCCAGTTTTTCAGTGATCAGCTTAAAAAGTTGGAAGCAAATATTAATTTCATTGAGAGAACATATAGCAAGTCATTGCATTGCAATTATTTTGTTGCAGGCTCTAGGTTAAAAGCAAAGCCAAATTTGTGACAAATCTACTATACCAGTTACTGCAGTTACACAAACTTTAAACTGCTATGGACAGAATAAGTGAAAACTGGTGAAGATAGTGTAAACAAGTGAGCAAAGGGAGGAAAGAGAAAACCATGCCCCACACCGTTCATGTCTGCCACCCACCAAGAGGATTCTCATTAAAGAACAGGTTTTCTGAGCTATTCTCGTTTATGACAGACCCATCTGTTCCAGTGTATGATATTCATCCAACCTACTTGTAAAAGCATCCAATAGTAAGTCCATTGCTTCAAAAAATGGTGTCTTTCTGAGGATAAAGGGTGCCTATTGCGTCAGCACTGTTGTCTCATTTATTCCCAGCTGCTGCTCAAATTTAAGCTCTTAGAAATTTCACTTGCCACTAACCCCAAATTGGGGTCCTGCCAGCATGGTAGTCCCATTGTGGTTGAGCTTAACATTGACTGTCCTCCTCCCTTTTCCTGTCCTGTAGCACCTCTCCACTTTAAGAAGTAACTGCATCCGTCTGACCTACAGCATTTTCACCTACTCGGAGAGACTCATCTTGTTCTTGGATTGCTTCCACAAGGGGGAGATTCTTGGATCACAGCGTACGCCTCTGGTGTACAATGGTTCAACAGTCGGGCAGCAACAGACTGAGAGAGCTGGAGCTGGAGACTGGGCCGTGCCTCAAGCAGAGGAGGTTCAGGTGGGTGCTGGGCAATGCATTACCTGCAAAGAAGGAGAGTGGCCAAGAGATGGGTGGAAATGAAGAGAGGGGCATTCGAGGAAGTGAATGCTAGGCTCCCTTTGAGTCAAGTGACAGGAGGTGCTCAGGAGTCCTGAGCAGGGAGCCTGACCACACCTAGGCAGCTAAGGCAAAGCAAAACACTAATTCTCTAAAGCAACAGCTACAAAAAAAAAAAAGTCTCCAAACATTGAACTGTGAGAAGATTTGGGCAAGAGACAGGGAAGACAGCGAAGGGCTCCTGCAAGCGTAGTGCCATGAAGGATATAGCCCTCCCTTGCTAGCTGTGATCTAAGTTCTCCTGCTTCTTTCAAGACCCATCACAGGCACCTCTTCTGGTCATGTTGAGGCTCATCAATCAAGTGATAACTCCCTTTCCACACAGAAATTTGCCTTTGAGAAATTGCATTATCTCTGGGATGGAAAAGGAAAAAAACCCACAAACCCTAAAATACTACCCTATGTTTGGAGTGCCATATGGTGTACCTATTCAAGAGCTGGTAACAACCTCTAAAGCTCACCTTTATCTTAAGATGTAACTTTTTTTTTCCCCTTATGAGTAGTTTGGTGCCTGTTACATAAGGATCTATATATATTTTAAGCAAAATTATTTAGGTCAGTTACGTCTCTTATGGCAAATGATGGCAGTGTTTCAGCCAGTGGTGGAGCTTTGCTTGTCAGTTGACCAAAAAAACCCAGAAGAAGGGCCTGCAGAATCAACTCCAGAATCTAAGATTAGTACATTTTATTTTTCCCTCTTGCCTTCCAGGTACTTCTGACGGGAGCGGGAGACAAGCAGAGAAATAGGTTTTCCCAAGCTGTCAGGGTGAGCCATCATTCACCTGTATTTGGGAGGGTGAAAAGGAAGCTGAAGAATATACTGATTAGAGAGCAGTTGGACACAAGCTATTGAAGCAAAACACCTGGATGCCATATAACCCTAGAGTAGCTTTATTATTTAATCTATAATTTAATAGTTGACCTATAAAATAATTACATTATACTTAAAGCATTTCTTCATTTTTTTTTTTCATTTATAAAACAAGAATTAAATACAGTTTTAACCATTACAAGCTCAACTCAGTTTTTACATAAACACAGCTCCTAGAAGGAGCTTTAAGCTGCAGCATATTCATATTGCAAACTGGTGAAAAACCCAGGCAGGGCATAGCTTAAAGGTAAAGATTCTTGCACATTTTTCTTAAGTGAATTTATTAGGGTGCTTTTCTCTCTCTGGTCCAAAACGTCTGACTTTCAGTTCATTCCTTTCAAGTGGAGTCTGAGATCCCCGGAGTCTTAGTAGACTATATTGCCACCTTCCCCCCCTGCACCCCGCCCACACCCACACTCTCAAGACAACACTGAATTGTACCCATCCTGGGGCTGGCACAATGCCACAGGGCAGCAGCAACAGCCCCTACCTAAAGCATTCCCTGTGGGAGGAGCCTCCCTGTGCACTTCCAACACACTGAAAGGTCACAGCAGAAAAGCGACGTCCGTTCATATAACATGGTTGTCAGAGCCAACCAACCTCACCCTGCCCACGCCAGTCCCTGTAAACCGCTTGGTGAGCTCTTGTGGAGATCAGTCCTGAAAGCCTCTTAGGGAGGCCTGTGTCACATAAGGGAGACCCGTGGCTCTGGAGCCCCAGCTGGCAACAGTGCTGAACATATTAACCCCTTGAAGTGGCTGCATGCGAAGAGGCTGGCGGGGAGGGGCTCCAGCAGCAGGCTGGTTTCACTTGCTGCAGATGCTGAACTGTGAGACATGCACAGGGCGTCGGCGTGTCATTTTTAATTTGTGAGCTTCAGACAACTGAGTGCGCACTGGCTTCGGTTTGGGGGAAGGGGCTGGTTTGAGACAGGATTTTAATGCAGCTGGGACTAATACAGATCAGAACTGTAACAAATGGGATATACAGGACATGTTAAACTCCATCAACTATATCAATAACAATGTAGTATGACTTAAAATGAACTGCAAGTGTTCACCAACACTTACTGAGCAGGTCTCACAAACTGAGTGGACCACCAATAGTGTAGCAATTACAGCTTACTCTTTACCCGCTCCCACAGCTGTGACCCATTCCAGCAGCACTGACTGAGGTGTTTGTCCTTTAACAGGGACACATTAACATGGTTTCCAATCATGGGAGAGACACCACTCCCAAAACTTGGTGACACTTACGTAGCTTTCGTATTCAGTCCAGCAATGACCAAATTTTGTCCTTTGTGTGACAGTGCTTTTATACCTTTGGGGACACATCATTCCCTTAAGTGTTCTCTCCCACTACCCTCCCACCCTCCCTGGTCTGAGCAGGCATAAATAGGTGGTCATAAATGAATGTTGTCCTTTTTGGAGTAAGAAACAAACACACATATCTAACATACAAAAACCTACCAAAAGCAGAGTAAAACCATGTCCATTTTAAGCCAGGCAGCTGACCTAGCAACCGAGTCTCTTAACATATTTTAATCGCTGGCATACTCTGCCACAAGAAAAATACACATGGCTAGGTCTATAATACTTTAAACAGCTGTTTACTATAGCTAGGTTACAAAATAAACAGTGCTGCAGAGGCCATGTGTTCAATATACTCTAACCACAACAGCATCAGAACCCAACCTCAGTCTGCTCTGTGGTCACCGTGGCTGACCCAGCGCCTCACCCTCTTCCCCTTGCTTCTGATCTGCCGTTCAGACAACAAGCCCAGAACCATTTGTCATTGCACAATTGAAGTCATCTTAAGGAGAGAAGCCTTGTCAGACAGTCTCGCTTTTCACACATTACTCCTCGTTACTCTCCCTCATCTGTGTCCCCCAGTCCTGGGCAGCACCCCAGCACTTCCAAGTGAGAGAAGCAAGCTCCAGACCAAAGCACGGGGAAGGCATTCTCAACTTGTGGAGGGAACTGGAGTGTAGGGCAGAGGGCTTTACTCCACACAGTGGAAACATTTAATGCTGGATTCAGCCAACTGGTCACTTAGATGAGCAAACCCAACTTCTGGGAGCCTGCTCCACTCCAGAAGACTCAACTGCCAGATGATATCTAAAATACAATACAACTTTATGGTGAAGTGCCTAACACATCCCGTGAAAAAGCATTATTCCAGTAGGCAAGTGACAAGGAGACTTTCCTTGCTGGAGAGATGCCTCCTGAAAGAAAACAGAACACCAAAAAAAAAGGAAAAGAAGAAACAAACCAACAAAATGGACAGTCTGCTCAGTGGGAGAGGAGAGGCAGCAGTAAAGCTGATGGAAGCAACACCAAGCAGCAGCTACATGCCTGTTCTCACAGTTTGCCTGAGCCGTTTAGATTCACAGACATGCACCGGCACTGCTTGACCTTCTGAATTTTCTTGAGTCGGAATGGTGGGTCCAGCTCAGGGCACTCCAGCTGCACAGTCGAAGAGGTGACCTTGTGTGGCTTGCAGAAAGCACAGGACTGAAAGGACTCCTCCTCCTTTTTCACGTGCCGCGGGATGTAGAAGGAGTTGCACTGCCCGTAGCAGAAGCGGTTGATGATGGTGCGGCTGATGCAGCCCTCCTCGCTGACAGTCTGCCGCAGCGGCTGCGTCTTGCACCAGTCGCTCTTGAGGTACTTCCTCTCGGTGACCACGAGGGCCTCCTGGCTGGAGGCCAACACCTCCTTGTTCAGCTGCTGCCTCCGCTCCGAGTGGTTGCTGCTGCTGCCTTTGTATGGGGAGGGAATGGCACCTGCAGGCCGGTTTTTTCTGGCGTCCGTCACTCGAACCAGCGCTGCCATCAGAAGAACGGACAAGGCAAATTTCCAAATCATCCTGCAAGGGCAACACAGGACACTGTTAGGAGAGACGCATTTCCAAACCTCAGAATTGGAATGGAGTTGGTACTTCACGCATGCTTTTAGAAGAAGTGGAGATCTTATCGTCTTTATAACCCCATCACTTTTCCTAGATCAGCTCTATTCTAGGGTGATTGCTTATCATGAAGAGGCCAGGCTCTTTGGAAAGTCACACTGCTTCCCCTCACGCCTCCACAAACTCTCCAACTACTTGCTTTTTCCCCTCAGGGACACTAATGCTTTGATGACTGAAGTGGTGGTTTTACAGAAGCTTCAGCCAGAAACATTTCCTCCTTGTCTCTGAAATCCTGGGCCAAACAGCTGGGCAAACTCCTGGCTAGCAAAGGCTCAAGAGACTCCTCCCAAGATGGTGAGAGCTGATTTGGGGATAGCAGGGGAGAGGGGAAGGGAATACCAGGTTACACAAAGTGAACTCCCCTGTCTCTTCAGCCCCCGAGTCCAGGCCCGGCCTCATTCCACACAGAAGTAGCAAGGGGTGTCAAAAAGACTATTTTTATTATTTTAAATTGCTTCTGAAGTTTCTTAGGGCTTTTATGGCACTTACAGGCTTGTATTTGTTGTCTTTGTGTGAGGTCAAAACCTTGATGGATTTATTTTTGCAGTAAGAGGAAATGCTTAAACACAACTTTGAGGACTTCACAATTGAAGGCCTCTTGGGCAAATGGTTTAAGAAGGTTTGTAAACAGGAGAGGATTAAATATTTATTTTAGATGTTAAGGAATAAGTTAGAGCATAAGCTTGTTGATAAGTTGAAATAGTCTGCCAGACGGCAAAAATATTTTTTCCTATGGTTGTATATTATGTATTCTTGTTCTGTGGAGCATCTCTTACCAGCTCTTGTCCAATTTATTTTAGTAATGTGTCTCGATGTGCTTCCAGAGTATCAGAGTAGGTGTACTAAATTTCCTTATAAAGTCAATGCTCACTAGTGAACTGCTCATTTGACAGTTCATTTCATATCACTCTCCCACTCTCCCTGGGAAAGGAGAACAGAGGGTCTCTGCAGTGCCATAAGTGGGTACACGGAAGCTTCCCACTTGGAGACTAGAACACTTACAAAAAGTGCTCTGTTCACCCTTATTCTTAATGGATATTTTTATAATAGTGTACAAAAGACAGACTTATCCCTCTATTCCCAGTAAAGCTTCAAACCCTTCCAAGTAATGATTTTAATTTTTTTCCTTTAGAAAGATACCAAGGCAAAAAAAACTATCAATCATCACACTGGCAATTATAATGCCTAACACTACAGACACTTCAGATGTTACCCAGGTACTCCCATCTCGAAATCATGTCATTTTCCAAACAATGAAACCAAAAGATCAAAAAAGTGTTTGCAGTAAAGGTGTAAGAGAAGACAAGAATAGCAGTAACAAATGCTTCTCACCTAATAAAGCAGATCTAACATGTTTGACTTCTGTGGAGATGAAGAAAAAGAACTACTCTAACAGACTAGGTGAGATAACATCCCTTAAGGTTATTTTCTAAGTCTATTAGATCTCAGTGTCAGACTTGGACTAAGTTTCTAAGGGGATAAGTCTGAAGTGCTGAAGGAAACAAAAGTGCTAATCGTATAGCTGTAAACAGAGGGTGTTCTGATGCAGAGTTAAATTTCACCAGACTGTATGCTTGAAACAGAACCACCTTTAAATGGCAACCAGTATTTCTAAACCACAAAAAAGTTCATTCATCTGCAACCATGCCATCTCCCCACTGAACACTCACTGTAGCCATTGGTACTTTAAATCAGAGGCCTATTTTCACACTGCTTAGCATTCAGCTTGCAAGTCTAGAAGTTTTGTCCAGAGTCTTTAAATGAAGCAAGACTAGACTTGGCTTTGCTGGCAGGTGTTGTCGCCAAGTCCATTGGATGTCAACCCACACAGGCAGGCCAAAACCTAATCAGGTAATTAGTTTCAGTTGAATATAGTGTTCCATGCTTCCTTTCAAATTGTTCTCATGTTATTCTGCACTGATGGCTGCATTTCAGTAGTAGATAAAATAACTGATTCCCAGTGCTTTGTGTTTTTATATAGAAAGGGGAGGAAAAGAAACCAGATTTACAAACCTATATTTTCTAGAAAAAGACAGAGGTGAGCTCTCCACAAGATGCCTTATGCCACATTCATCAGGCATACTCTTCCACTCTTTTGATACACAAGGACTATTGCCTCTCCAGTATCATCTCTCTGAACCTGGCATAGAAGAGGACAGCAAAGGTCAGAAGGAGAGACACACCCGTTCCCCCACCCCTCCTCTTTTCTTGGGATGATCTTCACAAAGCTTTTTCCAACTTTCATGACTCTACAGTTCTATGAAACTCTGTGTTACCACGCCTGCCCTTTCTCTTCGTAAAATGCAACTTGAATGGACATGTTCCTTTTTGTATCAAGTGGTGGCCACACAGAAATCCGATGCAGGAATTCAGGAAAGCTGACAGAGAACTAACAACTCCAAGTCTACAATACAGAGAAATACTATAGCAGTATTCTAATTACTTAAATGGTTTTATGTAGCAATGGAGAGCCATTCAATAGAGTAAGTAGGATTTATTCAGTAAGTCTGTGTTTATAACTAATAAAGCATTATTAATCAAAGCCACTATTGTGTGGTTATAAACCAAACACTGCAATACATGTTAGCAAGTACTTCTACAGACAGGTAGGAACACACCACTTATTTCTGTCATTGATCCTTATCAAACTTGAATGTTAAAATATTTACATAATGGAATAATAATCTATTTTACACTAGCAGGTCAAATGTGCATTCTGTCAGATTGTGGAATTTCTAATCACAGTGCTACTCCTTACTAGCCTGCAAATCACCCCTTTCTAAGCCCTGGCACACAAATCCCCTATTCAAGCAAGTAAGGGTGCAAACAAGGTCACACGGTGCCAGCAACTTGCCAAGGACTACATATATTTTCAGTGCTCACATGCAAAGAGAAGAGAAACTTCAGGACCCTCAGAGAAAGAGAGCATTTTGGCAAACTCAATTTGAATGCAAAGCAACCTGGTGAATGCTGTCTGTCTGCACACAGAGCAGGATGAGAAGAAACACAAAACGTATTGGAGAAGAATCTGGCTTTTGGCAAGGACAGGGCAGTTCTGCCCTACTTAGATGGAACAGAATGGAACAGCATGTGGCTGAGACCATGCAAGTGAGAACTGCCTCAAGAGACCAACGCCTGCCTCTACAGCTTGCACCAATGCCAGCCTGGGCCCCCCAGTCCTGCTACACTGGGGGTCCCCACAGCAGACCCAGTGGCAGCTCCTTTGTGACAGTTTTCAGCTTCTTCAAGCATTGTTGCCAGCTGCTGCCAGTCCCCTCCATGCCTTTTTTACAGTGTGTGAGCTGACAATAACTTAACCTTAGATGAGACACCCAACGAGGCCTGGCTGCATTTACATATCACATGGCAGGTTTTTTTCTCCCTGAGATAAGGAAATCAGCATCAAGTATGAGTTCATAAACTCATCAAATCCAACATGCTGGAGCTGGGCTATCAGGCCCAGGAGTGTAAAAAAGCCTTGTCCATGGAAGCAAGAATGCCAAAATCCAGCTCTGTCATTCAGAGGTCAGGTCACTGTGCTAGGAGGGGAAGACCCAGGATCACTGTGTCTGCCCTTAGCTTTATTTCTTCTTTGTATCCAATTACTGTGTAACATAAAGTATCTACCAAGCCAGGCTACCTTTTGCATACCGACCTTCTGGCCCTATAACTCATGCATTCTTGAAAGTAATCCAGTTCCAGAGCAGGACAGGCAGTAATGTAACCCCCAAAATAGCTTAGTTTTGTGCTTAGGGAAGTCCTCTCTGAATTGAAGCATTGGATTTGATTTCAGAACTCAAACTCATAGTTTTCAGAGAAGTCCTGCAGTGAAGAAGTGAGTGCTATGGTGTGAAATGCAGGGCAGGAGGTAACACCAGTGTCCATCTGTGCTGAGTGACTGCGCTGATCGTTTCCTCTAGTTTTCAAAGTCATGACCAGTTTCTCAGCTCAGGATGCAGATTCTGACTGGGAATTCCTGTTTTGTAGATCAGCCTACTTCTGGGCTGCAAGTGGACAGAAAGAAAGAGGGATGTAACTGCAAGATCACTGTGATATTTTGTTAGCTGCTCAGGAAATCAGGAGGTGTGAGACCCATTTGTTTGCTGTAGCATGCACACCTATAAAACACTCAGCATTATCAGCATTCCTGTAAGCATTCAACTCTGATACAGGTATGACACAATCATCTCTTCACCAGGCCTGTCTGGAGGGAATTCAGAAGTAAAAGTCGCAGGCAATTTAAAACAAAACAAAACATAACAAAACAAAGGGAAAAAAAAACCAACCAAAAAAACCCAACCCACAATCACCAAAAAATCCAAACCTGCAAAACCTGTCTTACCATAGAACATAAGACTCTACCTATTCAGCTTAATCACAGTATGGATTCATGAAGAAGAAGATTTAGTACTATAAACCTATCATACACCCATCAAAACTACAGACTCAAGTACTGTAAGAACCAGTGGCTTGGAAGATGATAAATTCAGAGATTTTTCACTTTTTGAAAAATTTAAATTTAATTAACAGCTGAAGATCTTCCTTTGGACAAATATTTCTCTGTAACTACCAGCAAAAGGCAGGCATTACAGACTAGATTAAATCAGGTCCCATGACATAGTACTGTACATAGATGGCCACATTTGACCACCTGTATTGCTTGTTTGCAGCTTCCATCCTGCAAACTTCAGAGACATGAGAGCTCTCCTTAGGGATCACTTGAGCATGGCTGAGTATGGGAAGCCCTGTTACCAAAATAGTTTCAAGTCCCCACTTACTTTCATAGTAGACCTAGTCAGAAAAAGAATCTGTATAAAGCAGTCATATGTATAATAATGCAAGAACACGATGTACATGGTTAGTTCTCACATTTAAGATGGGACACAAGAAGTGTTCCTTGAAGACAAGCCAGGCAAAAGCTTTTCAAATAATTAAAACTTGGCTTTAGCAACAGATGTGGAAAGCCAGGAAATATCCAATACTTTACCAGGAAGCCAAAAATGCTATTTATTTAATTTATTAATAGTTAGGCATGATTCTAACGGTACAATGTTCTCATAAAGGCTACAATAAAGACTAATCAGGCATCTTTGTGCAAGGGAGGTATTTGGTGCTAACTTTTCTCTTTTAACTATCCTTTGGAAACTATTTCTCCCATGTCTCAACAACATCAACAATAACTGAACACTGTACTGTATCTCCTGTTGCAGAGACATGGGCGTCTTATTAAATTGTTGCATCATTAATAGATTCCCATTATTAAATTGCCAAGACTGAGGCCAGCCGCAACAACAAAACATGCAGGAGGCATCAAACTTTAAAAAACAGTAGAAACACAGTACTGCAGCTAGGATTCAGCTATTCAGGTTTGCATTACAGCAGTAGTTACCATGTCCTAGGAGTACTAAGCATCACTTTTCAAAACCACTGCACAAAACACAAAAGGCAGTAATTATTTAAATAAGAATAATTAATGCCATTACAGAAATTTACACGCAGAAATTTTTCCATTCTTGCCCTCTAAGAACCTTCTATAGCAATCTGAAAGAAAGCTATTTAGCTGCATCACAGCCCTAATAGTAGATGGTTGGGGCAGAAAACATTTCTTTCAGGCTTAATAAATTCCTAGTACCCTCACTGGCTCGCTTGGATGGAGATCCTTCCTTCTCTCCATCCTTCTCTCTCCCTTCCACCAGGGAGATCCATCCTCTTTTTTTGCACCAACACCTCTCCCTCAGAGAGTCAAGACTGCCTACAGGGATCATCACGAAGCTTTGAAGGAACCAGGAAAGGTTTTCCTGCAGTCTGGATGTCTCAGGAGCCACACTCTATTGTGCAGGCTCTTGCTTTGTTTTTTGAAAGGGTGAGATGAAGTTAGGTTTCAACAATGCCAGCCTGCATTCCTCAGAATAGGACAGCATTTCCCCAATAATGCCAGAACTTAGAAGTTCTCCTTGCCAAGACAGATCCTGAATTTATTCTCCTTGTCAAGATAAATCCTGAATGAATTTAAAATATTGAAACACAAAGTAAATCATCAATGAAATGGATGTAGAACAAAGATACTGGTGGAGACAGTCTATGCTAGTTGAAAGGATGTTGCATTATACTAATTCACTCTCACTGAAATGATTTTCTACTATCAAGAGCTTTATCTTGAATTTTCCCTTAAAAGGCTGGGAGTTTAGAAGAATTCTTCATCCATGCACAAAAATATAAGAGGAACCAACAACTCAGCCAATTATTCCTGTCTTTCAGCAATGTGTTATGTGTTATTTTTAGGACAGGAGGAATAATGAAGAAATCTTGGAGGTAAACTAACCAGCTTGAATGCTGGGTTTTTCCTTCTCATCTTGTCCTCTCTTTCTTATCCGCCTTTACTGCCAATAGAAATCCGTGTTTATAACCACTGAACTATTCTTTCTTTCAGGAACTTCAGACAAGCTTATTTGAAACCTGTTTAAATGCAGCTGGTCACTTCATCAGTGTTAAAGGATCACACTACTCCAGCAGTTCTTCTTTGCACTGTCATCCTGCCACGAAGTATATTGACCTAAATATTGTATGACTGATCTATATTATCAGGCTTTTCATAGGCTGAATCTTTCTTATCTTGCATAGCTTTTAAACCTGTGGTTAATTTTTTTTTAAAGTAGTATTAGTACTGGGGGAATAAAGAGAAGTTTCTCATTTTTTAAAGCCAGGACCATGATTGTGAGAAAAGTCACTGAAGAACCTGGTTGTAAACTACAGCTCCAGAAGACTGGAGAGAGGAGAAGGAAAATATTGATGAAGTCAGCCCTGGTATTTTGACATACTTTTATCATTAGGGAGATGGAAGTAGCGTTAGGCCACTTGGAATGAATTTAGAGAGGTTGTCAGAGAAGTAGAAATGAGACAAGGAAGGTTGAGGCAATCTGGAATTCAATCTAGCCAAGTATGTCAGTAAGAACAAGAAGGGCTTCTTCAAATATATCTATAGCTAAAGAAAAACTAAGGATAATGTGGATGCATTACTAAATGGTGTGCGGACGCTGGTAACAGAGGATACAGAGTTACTGAAGATCTTTGCATTGGTCTGACACAATCATCTCTTAGGACTGTCTGACCCAGGAGACCAGGATGAAGGAATGCTGAAAGGAAGGAGGATTGAGTTAGAGAACACCTAAGCAAATCTGACATCCACAAGTCTATAGGCCTTGACAGGCTGCGTCCATGAGTGCTGAAAGAACTGGTGGACACCAATAGTGAGGCTGCTCATGATCATCTTTGAAAGGCCATAGCAGGCAGTAGAGGTGCCTGAGGACTGGAAGAAAGCAAATGTCACCCCAGTCTTCAAAAAGTGCAAGAAGAACAACCCAGGGTGAGGCCCGTCAGCCTCACCTCAACCCTGAGAAAAGTGATGGATTGCCTCATTCTGGAGTCCATCTCTAGCCCCATGGATGACAAGAAGGTGATCAGGAGCAGTCTGCATGGATTCACAAAAAATAAATCATGCTTGACCAACCTAATTGCCTTCTAGTGTGAAACAACTACCCGTATAGATGAGGGAAGAGCAGAGGATATTGTCTACCTCGATTTCAGCTAGGCTTTCAACACTGTCTCTCCCAGCATCTTCACAGGCAAAGTCAGAAAGCGTGGACTGGATGAGTAGACAGAGAGGTGGATTAATAACTGGCTAAGTGGCAGATCCCAGAGGATTGTACCCAGTGCACATGGTCAAGTTGGAGGCCTGTCACTTGTGGTGTCCCCCAAGGTTCAGTGCTGGGCCCAGTGTTGCTCACCTTGTTCATCAATGACGCAGATGGAGGGGTAGATGCCTCCTCAGCAGGTCCACTGACAACACGAAGCAGGGAGGAGGGGCCAATACCCCAGAGGAGCTGTGCAGCCCTTCAGAATGACCTTGACAGGTTGGAGAGATGGGCAGAGAAGAACTGGCTGAAATTCAACAAAGGCATGTGCAGGGTCCTGCACCTGGGGAGGAATAACCCCTGCACCAGCACTCCCCAGGCTGCAGGCTGAGCTGCTGGAAAGCAGCTCTGTGGAGAAGGACCTGGGGATCCTGGTGGACAACAAGCTGTCCAAGAGCCAGCAGTGCTCTCGTGGCCAAGAAGGACTGGGATGCGTTAGGAAGAGCATTCCCAGCAGGTCAAGGGAGCTGATCCTGCCCCTCTACTCAGCTCTGGTGAGGTCACATCTGGAGTGCTGTGTGCAGTCCTGGGCTCCTCAGTACAACAAAGATGATTAAGGGACTGGAGGATCTCTCTTATGAGGAAAGGCTGAGGGAGCTGGGCCTGTTCAGCCTCGAGAAGTGACAACTGAGAAGGGACCCCATCAATGCCTGAAAGATTCAGAAGGGAGGGTGCCAAGAGGATGAATTCAGGCTCTTCTCAGTGGTACCAAGCAATAGAACAAGAGGCAACAGACAGAAATTGATGCATGGGAAGTTTCATCTGAATATGAAGAACAACTTCATCATTGTGTGGATGACCGTGCAGTGGAACAGATTGCCCAGAGAGGTGGTGGAGTCTCCCTGACCAGATATATTAAAGAATTGTCTGGATGCAATTCTGTGCAATGTGCTCTAACATGACCCTGCTTGAACAGGAAGGTTGGACCAGATGCCCCACTGTGGTTCCTTCTAACCTTACTCGTCCTCTGTGATTATGTCCATGATATGTAACAGTGCTTCCCAAAAAACACACACACAGATGCAATTACTAAGGCCCCAACTAGAAGAAAATAGTGCAGGAAACAATGCTGCAAGTTTTGTTGGTTTGGGTTCTTTTTAAGGCTAATGTCAGGTAATACAGTGAAAGAAGACACTATCAAGTTCATATAACCCTGTATTTATCAGTAGCCAAGATTTTGATTCAACAATTGTGTCAGCATTTATGATTTTAAAACAGGAAAAGTGAAATAAAGAGAAGGAACAAAAGCTGCAAGAAATGTAACTCTGGTAATGCAGTAATGCCTTTTTTAGGGGATAAGGAATACACATAACTCTGATTGAATACTAGCAGGTAACTGGACAAAGGGGTTTTTTGTATCATTATGATTAAAAGTCCTAAATTTTGTTGCTATTTCAGTTTGAGGAACTTGTGGTTTTAGAACCAGCCACAGACAAATGTCTGCCTGGTGAGCACATGTGAACTGTCCCAAGCAGAGTGAGATGTCCTACTCAGAAGTGTCTGGGTAGTCATCAGTACTGGCAGCATATGCAACACTGGGGAAAAAAGGGGGAGTGGAAGGAGGAAAAAACCCACAAAATAAAACCAGATTTCTGCTAGCTGTCCATGAGGCTGATTTTCTTTCTCACAACCTGGTTTTGAAGAATGCTACAGTCAGGGGGTGGAAGGAATGGAAACAAGAAGAAGAGCTTTTTTGGGAAAGGACTGATAATTCTATGAATCTAAAAAATATCTCTCTGCAAGAGTGAACTAAGTTGAAAAGATACTTGGTCAGTGTTTCTCAGCTTTTCAGCACAAAAGCCCCAAAGAGTCAAGTCAGTTCTGTTTGCATATGAACTTTTTGTCCAGCAAGTAAAAACAGCCTACATTTAACTTTATTCTTCTGTGTTGAACGCAGCTGTTACACTCCCATTTGGCAGCATTTCATTCAGGAGAAAACAGCAGACTTCTGCCCTTGGGAAACTAAAAACTAAATCTGAAGGGAAGCGGTGACTTGAGCAAATATCTTCATTTGTGACCATCCCTCAGCCTGTTGGAAAGGAGGACAGTCAACACAAGAATGGGGAAAGTTCAGCATTTAAATACAATAGCTCATTTCGTTGCTTCCTCACTGGAGAATCGATGCTACAAAAGATGATTTTGCAATGAACCATCTCCATTATATTTTTGTTGTTTGCATTACAACAGAACACAGAAACCTCGTCCAAGACCAGTGCCTAAGTGACACAACTTCAAATGTTTGTAGACTGACTTGGTGACCAACATATGGCTCAGAACTGAGCTCAGAGGGGAAGTGAGTTACTGGAGGTCAGAAATTAACTGAGAATGGACTGTTTCCAGCATCTTTCAATTGCACTGCATGGCACCAATACTCTTCTTTTTGCAAAGAAATACAGATTTGTTGCCCTTAGGCAAGCTTCTCTTTAAGAACATTATACTCTTGTAAATAAAAATATAGTTTCCCTGAGTTTTGATAGAACAGGCATGGAGTTAGGAGCTTCATTTCTTTGTAGCTTCAAACAACACACTACTTCTAGAATGCACAGCTCATTTTCTAGCCCACAATAAAGGAGATGACCATTGATCTTCAATATATGTTCCTTACTGTACTTGCACCATTCTAAGAAGAGGGCATTTGAATGAGTTTTGTTCTAGGAGAAAACTGAGCTCTCTAAAGCACCATAAAAGTGCTCAAAAGAAGTGCTTGCTTCTCTTAATGATCAGAAAAATGCAAGTACTTCTAAAAATCAACAGGTGGCATGTAATCTTGTATATAATAAACACTAGATTAACCAGCAGAGAAGTAACATTTAAATTTTCCAGATTTTCTGGTAGATTCTGATAGTTTTATCCTCTGAGGCTCTCTATCAAGATGCTATCCTCAGGTACGACACTGTGACTCTGAAGTGGTCATGTTCCTGTTTGAAAAATCTAAAATGTTACTGATGGTCTAGTCTTTATATTATGAATTTCTGTAAGCCATTATCCTATTTATAAAGTTGAAACACAGATGGTTCAAATAAGGATTGCTCTTATCACAATATCCCACAGGCTAATCTTTCTATCAGGTAGTATGCAAATTCCCATACAAACAAAATTTCAGCTATATATATCACTACTTTCCAACATGTCACTTACAGGAACCATTCCAGCTGTATTTTCATACAGTTGTCTTAAAAATGGCATAGATTTATTGCTTCGAGCGTTTTTCATTCACATTCATCTCTGCTCCAATTTGCCTGACAAAGCATCAGTCCTCCTGACTATAACTTGCAGCAGTTCTGGGGACAGAGTGCAGAAGATCTATGCTAACAAGCAAATAAAACAAATATTGACCCCATTCAGCCTGTTAGCTGCAACCAGGTCTATGCCACGCAAACACGTAACTAAGTGCCTTACCAGAATTATTAGTTTCACAGAAAAGCCCTTTTTCTCCTCAGTGAGGTTAAATCTAGGGAATCCTCTCATCCTATCTTGCCTTTCCTACAGTTTATAAGCAACACATCTGACACTTCCTCACAACGAATTTTTTTCCTCTGCCAAATTTCAAATGAGTTGGACAGCATGGCAGGTTTGAAACTTCTACTGCATTATACTAAGTGTGTTTTGTCCTAGGGTACACAGGGAGGCATGAAAAATATTTCAGGGAAGGGGATGGGGGGGAACAAGTCAATGGTATCACAATTTAGAACACGAGGATGTTCGGGGGCTACTGTGGTGGACTGGCACACTGAACACACCCACAGAAAATCAGAGTTCATGAGCTCTAGTGTTCACATGTAACACAAGATACCTTGAAACAGCAGTGGGTCACCTCAAAGTTTTTAATACATTCTCTCAGCCAGGGTCTAAGCTGGCCCAACAGCGTAAAGCTTGTTTGCACTCTGTGTCGATGGAAGCCACGCCATGCATGGTATTATCCTTGGGTTGATCCTGTAATATTTTGTAACCCCTTTTGTTCAAAATTTTACCAGCCTTCTGCTTACTTTTGCAGTAACGTTTTGTGGGTTAACCAATGGCCCATCACAATCCCTGTTTAATTAGTTTTGTTTCAAATGTTTAACTCAGCTGTGGGCTTTGCTTTGAAAGGAACCCTGTTCACTCAGGGTGTCTACAAGAAAAACTTGATGAATTTAACTGAAATGCAATTCAAACGCAAAAGAGCTGAAAAGTGCAGCAACCATGTGCTCTGATGAGGTTTTTCCTGTGTTTTTGCAAGCCTATAAACACAGATAACATTTGGAGTTCAAAACCTTCAGAGTTACATGGCTTTTTGGCCACCCTAGTCCATGCATCAGTTGATGCCTTGATGCAAACTCTTCAGTTTGGAAATATTTTGACCCTTGTTTTTAAGTTGTTTTCTAATACAAAAAAAAGAAATTTTATTTCGCTACATGTCTATTGATATTTCCAAACTGACAGTAACCCTTTTGACTGTCAGCTGTCAAATGGACCAAAATAAATCATAGCAGCTCAACAGCTGTCAAAAGTAAAGAACTTTTGAGATGCTATGAAGTCAGAAATACAAATAAAATTTTAATTATATATACACTATCAACATAACATGCTAAATACCTATACACTTCAAAATAACTTTCTAGAAATATCAGGAAACCTACAGCACACAGAATGAATGGGCAAACTGCCATTTTTGCACTGTTAACTGGCAGTGTGTCACAACTAAAAGTAAATAAAAGACAAATTTTCAGTTAAAATGCTGCAGGATGATTTGTAGGAAATTTAACATCCAAATACTGGAAATTTACTCCATTCCTCCCACTTCACACTGCTGGTAACACGTGGCTGTCCCACATCTATGTTCTTGTGGCTTTGATTCATGCTCAGATCAGTGATTCTCCCTCTGTCATTACACACAGAATGTAAATATTTGCTCTGTCTGTATTCTGGTTTACAGACTTGACCCACTATTGAATATGAAGGCTGTAATTCAATCATAAAAGGATCTGTTGCCATGTGTAAACCAGGACTTTATGTTTTATGACTTAGGCTTTGCAGAGCAGCCGTCTTCCTACTCACCTCCCCCTCTCCTTGCCCATGACTGAATTATAGTTCTGTCTCTAATTGAAGCCTAGTATTATTCTATTTCTCTTCTGCTGAGAGAAAGACCAGAGCTATTATTCTGAATACACAGCAAGCCACAGGAGCCTGGATGAGGTACTCTAATGACAGGTCCTCCTCCACAGCACATTTGCAGTCTTTCTGCTAATTAATTTGATTTCCTTTGTCTAGACTAACATAATACAGCAAGTTATGCTCATTTAAAGGGAGATCGTTAGCCTCTGAGTTCACTCCAAATGAGGAAGAAAGAAAAGTCAATAGACTGGAATCTGGGGGAGACTGACTGACTTTGTCCTTGACTACACCATTGCTTATGTTTTCACTTGACCAAGACTTTGTGTCCAGGAGAACCCGAGACAGCACTATCATCAGAGGAGAGACTATAATCAAAATCAGATATCGTTGGTATGTGCATGGCAAGGCAGTGGCAGATACACAGAAAGGTTCTGTCTATGATGGACTGCAGTCAGCAGCTTTCTTCCTGGCAATTACTTGGCATTTGCTGTTCACAGCTCCTGACATCCTCAGAGGGCTGAACAAACATGTAATTAAAAACACACACAAGCTGATTTCTTCAGATTCCCTTCACAGAACAGTAGTGTGCCACTGGACTAGAAAACCAGAGGCAAAACTAGTAATGGAGTTAATGAAGTAAATCCTCACTATTTGGAAGGCAAGACCTACACTCACCAGTTTTGACAATGACTGAAATTTAGAAGCTGGATGAAGTCTCAGAACTGTCAGTCAAACACAGAACTTGGGAAATGGAGTGATGCATGATAAACAGATGAACAGAGCTGGATTTGAAAGTTCAGCCTTCTGAGTCATCTGGGCAGATCCGGTTTTAAAACCTAGCAAGAAAAGTGACAAGAAATCAGCCATCATATAGGTGCCCTGTGGGGTGGAATGAGTTCAAGCACTTTTTAATAATGGCAGGGAAGATCTTCCCCTATGACAAAAGAGGAAAGGAGAAAGCTGGCAGGGGCAATCACCAACCCCTTCTGCTTGCACATCCACAGAAAAGTGCCAGAGCTCCCCTTCTGTAGACAGTTTCAGGTCCACTTCTATCCTTGTAACCTCATCTGCATTTATAATTTGGCAGCATCAGAGTGGAAGGATTCCGACTTGATGACTTCCTGGCTGAGGGGTTATTTTTTTGGCTCTTAGTAACTGGGGACCTTCTTTACTCAAACACAAGCAGAAGATAAACTGCACCTGGAGGCTCTTTATTAACTTATTCTGACCTTGTTTTTTTTACAGTGTTTGGCCACAAGCCATTCAAACTGTGTCACCGAAGTTAAGGTTTGAGTGTTTTTCCATTACTGACGCTTTCAAGCTTGGTAGAAGTAGGCAGTAAGTAAAAGGAAATCTAAAGATTCTTCTCTTTGGCTCTTTCAGAAAGCTAATCTCAGAAAGGTCAGGAAAGTATCTTGGAAAGAGCCAACATCTTGCTATAAATTTCAGTGTGAGATTGCAAACTCCATTTCTCTTCCAAGTCTATTCAAGGACTCTTCCCCAGATCTACCTCAGGCAGCTCCTCCTTGGATCTAGAGAAGAGAGATGACACTTCTGGTAATCTTGGGTGACCTCATGTTACTACACAGAAGGACAAAGATACAAGACCCCACTGCATGCCAGTGCTTAATTGGATTCAGAGGAATGAATGGTCCAAGTGAAGTGGTAAAGAGCTTCCCTTCTGACATGACTACAATGGAAGATCCTGGCTAACGTGACCAGTAAATGCAAAACTGATTGGGAAGAGGGGGAACAAGTGATCAGGAAGATTGCCCGTTCACGGTTTGCTTTGGTTTCTTTTCTCTTATTACAAAGTAGTCAGAGAACATAAGCATTACAGTTTAGACCATTTTACTAATCCTAACCACTTAGTGCTGGTTCAAGCAATCATGTATATCGTACTGAAGCAGCAAGGGAGTTTGATCAGATGAAGGTTTTGTTCGAACAGATCAAAGTACTTGTAACGGCTCAGCAACCAAATGCCATCTGTGCCACTACCTAAGTCTCACTGTAGCTGATTATAGCCACATAAGATCATCCCAAAGAAAATGCTCTGATCCATAGGTTTGTTCTGGTTCCTAATGAGTGATCACACACACAGCTCATATATTCATTTATGAATGATTTAGACCAAAAGTACAAAAACCATTACATACGCATGAACTAGACTCTTCTAATTTTTTTTCCTATGTCTTGGCTAAACACGAGACTTTTTAAAGAAGCTATGTGTAATATGGAATTAGGAGGACAGGAATCTAAAATAAGGAATGAGGGAAAATATATTTTGACACTGAGAAATAGACATATTGAAAGCCTCATCTCGATACTGGAGGAAATATTAACATTGGCCTATGTCTCCACTTAAAATCAGCTAAATTATTAGATTCTGAATTTTCCCTTATTTTTCTTTTCAAAAAGGAGGTGAAGTGAGCAAAAACTGGTTTTAAGATACTTTCAATGTGAACTTAATAAATCCTCAAAAGCCAAGAAGCCATTTCAGAGAGTTAAGATGAAACATGTTTTTGTCTCAGTAACGGGAAAGTCCTAAAATGAATTTCAATTCGAACTAGGGCCTTCAGGTGCTTTCAGTCCGAAAATGTCTGTATCTCTTCCTTTGAAAAAGCATTTTTGAAAAAAAGTTTTGATCAATACTTCTGAAAACTTTTATTCCCAGTGTGTGAAGAGACAAAAAAAAGTTTCAACTGAACTTACCACAATTCCTGTAGTATGATGGTCCTCAATGGGTCAGTGATAACCACAGCCCCATGGGACTTTCTACGCTTGTATTTTGAAAGGAGGCTCAGTAAAGAATTTGGCTTAGGAAAGCAAGACTATGCTTCCTCTCTTCCCTTACTTAATTTCAGAACAACAGCTTTTGCTTTTAGTTATTATTTCAGCTTCCATAATTTTTCTCCAGCACAAAATTACAGAGAAGCTTCATACATATCAGATCAGTGATTTGGGCAGTGTAAGAACATGGTGAATGTCAGAGCAACAGAAGAGTAATTAGGAAAACACAATAAAAAATGCACCTAGCAAAGGTCAAGCTAAAAGCAGCTCACCTGTCTGAAAATCTGTTAATTTGCCAAAACCCCTTCTTCTTAGAGGATCCTAAGAAGCTCTTAATTAGCACAAAAACTGGAGAGTACTAATTGCTACTTGGCAAAACTTTGCTTATTAAAAACACAGGGACATTTGTGGGTTTTTTTTCCTTGTTTCCCACCCTCAAAATCAAACACTTTGTTTTACAACATAAATGACACAAAAAGCTACATGAAAGCAAGTGCACACTTCTGTATCTACATCTTTATTATAACCATGAAGGGGAGGACTCTTAAGTTTACCTAAAAAAAAAAAGTATAAAAGGACTGAGAATTAAATCATTAAACTGTATGGTTTAAGCAGAATGTGCAATGGCACTGCAGACTTGAACAGAAAAGGAAGAGAGGTGATTTTGAATTAATTGAAACAGACTTAAGAATGCAAGCTATTGAGTGGATTTACAGCATAACTGTACAGAAGACATAAAGAGCTCCTCTAGCTACTATAGTTTTAACAAGGTCCTCTCTATAACTATTCTCCACCCCCCATAAAAACCAAAATATTATTTGTTCAAAGCTGCTTGCCAAATCCATGGCAAAGCATCTAAGAGAAACAAGAGATTTAGAGACACGTTAGAAATAGGTGACAGAGACATACGTATCACTTGAATCAATGTGAGAAATCCAGAAAACACCTGTTCCCACACCTACAAAGCCTCCAGTTTCATTTTAGACTGTGACATTGCTTATGTGTCCATATGCTAGTGCTCCTGTAGGATGCCCGGATGTCCAGCTGGGTAGGTGGTGATGATGTCTTCTGCCATTCACATAGAAGGCAGATGAAGTTTGGGAACCTCTCAGCAGCTCCCCAACAGCCCTGCTTTGTCATGTGTGTTTCACATACAGTCACCACTGAGTGGAAGATGAGCAGCATAAACTGCTTGCTACTAGTCATCCAAAAATCCAGCCAGTGGGGGACGCTACTTACCTTTCTTGTAACAAGCCTTTCAACAACATCTTCCCTGTTTACGAATGTAAGCTCATGGTTTCAGTACACACTGGAGGTATTTTGACACACATTCCCCTCCCGTTGTAAAAAAAATCCAACAAACTCTAAAAATTGCAGAAAAGGTTAGTGAGAAAATGGAAAGCACAAATAGGCATTTCCCATATTTTACAGTTAAAGCTGGGTTATTACGTAGAGAATAAACACAAAATTCCTGGACCTGAAGGGAACTACAGTACCATATCCAACATTGTTTTGATGTCATTAGGTTTTGAGGTATGGAGGGTGAAGTCTTGATTTAAGCTCCTTGAATTATATCATCTTCCCTTACAAATTAAGAAGGTCAATTATTCTAGATTTTTGAGTCCAAATGAAACTAACCACAGACAAAACCAATTAAAACCTATGCCTTTTTCCCTCAATTTCACATTCCAATTAGAATACTGCAGCATATTGGTTCAAACACATATTCCCATTATATGTAGTCATTTTAGGACAGGACAACTCCCTTTTCAGGAATAATGGCACACAGAAAATCCTGCATCTGACCTTGGGAAATAACCAAAACAGCAATTAATGTCAGCTGGATATATTTGTGATTGCAAACCATGCCCTTCTGAGATAAAGCTTAAATCATCTTATGCTGTCACCCAGTCCAGGATTGAGGACCCAGTTTGAGTCCTTTAGACTGTGAGCCACTGTCACTCTGCTCCTGATCTCGCCTTCCCCCCCACAGGACACAGGCATGTGTGCAGCCACACAGTCAGCAAGACAAGTTTGCTGATCCAGCCAAAAAGGGTTGGTTTTTTCTGTTTTGCCGGCAGGATCAGTGGTGCTGCTGGACTCCTGTGCCAGTGCTGGGCTGCTCTACCTACCCAGTGCCAGCCTACAGGCATGCTGCCTCCAACCAGTGGCCTCACCACACCCTGATACTCCTTCCAGACTGGGGCCTGGGAAAGCTGTCACCCAACTTACCTGTTTCAGGGCGGAGGAGGCTAATGTAACTGGGAGGGTGTGGCTGATAAAGGCGGCGTTGACAGATGAAACTGCATGCTTTGGCTTCCTATAAGAGATGCATGGTCCTTATATCTAAATGGCTTGATGTCAGTAGTACAGTCTGTACCACAGCAGTGAGAAGGAATAATAATAATAATAATAATAATAATAATAATAATAGAATAGAATGTGATGAGTAGTACCATTTCAGATGACCGAGAGCACCACAAAGATGTTTGTTTAGGCCAACACATCCAAGATAGACCCTGTGAGAGATGCATACTCCTCTACAGTGGCCACTGGAAGCCAGGTGAGAGATGTGGCATATCTGAACAGGCATATGTGCTAGGGCAGCCAGCTCTCCATCAGAACCTCATTCTGCTATGAAGACTCAAGAACTTGATTATGGCAAGTGTCTTAAACACTACAGCTCTGACTTATGACTAGATTTCCAAAAGAGGAATGCAGCATTTATCTCAAGTCCTCAATGGATATGGGGTACTTAAAAAGAGGATCTTTTATCTTATCTTGAAAAATGTGCTCTGCAACTGTAGTGCAAAACTAAATATTAAACAAGGGAAAAAAGCATGAAAATGTACTCTAACTTCTCCATCCTACTGTCTTGACTTTGGAGTGTCTTGCCTTTTAAGTGCAAAGGTTTCTACCACCAAGACATCAGGGTTTTAAGTGATTAAACACAACCACTGGTTTCACTGCAAAGAAATGATCTACATAATATATGAAACACTGATGCCTTCTGCTTCTCTGTCTCCATTATCACCCTCCCTGTCCTAAAATTTATGCTTGCTGGATTCTCCATACCTGATCCAGAATCTAGCCTGGAAGATGGTGGCAAGGTGGCTCTATCTTTGTGTGAAGATGCGATGTACCCATGCAATTAGTGCAATGCAAAGTTAAACAAAACTGAATTAAGGACAAACAAACAAACAAGTAGTGTGGTTTGCAAAAAGAAGTTGGAAGAAACACTTTTCCATTCTCTTTCCAGGTAACAGACATGCCAGAATACTTATGAAAAAAAACCAATTTGCGGGCTTATAGCTTGAAAAAAAATCTCTCAGAAGTTATAATACATTCTGAATGCAAATATTTGTCCAACCTCCCTTTCAGAACAGAGCACTAGAGCTGTAAAAAGAGTTGGTCACTTGTTCTGCTGTTGAATTCACATGGATTTTTGCCCTCCCCAACACTCAGGCAAAAGCATAAGTTGTGCATTCACATGACACAGTAAGAAATGGAGTGATGCTGCTAATACCTGAATAAGAAAAACACAAGGTAAACATTCAGGAGCATTCATTCAGCAGAAGGCTGAAACAGTCTGTTCATTTGGTCCCATACTGTTTCTCAGGTGACAGCTTCAATGCCAAGGAGCACCAGCTTGTACATCTGCCACCCAGCCAAAGGGTACAGACCACAGTGACCAGCCAAAGGGAACAGGCCTTATGCACAGAATCTGTTCATTAAGCTTCTCCCTTGTTACTGATCAAAGGCACCTTCATTCTCCAAAAGACTGGGTGATTCTGAGAACCATGTGGGCTAAGGCTTTCCATTTAACTACAGCTGCTTTTATGCAAGAATAAATGTAATACAATTAATAGTCAACAGATAGGACTAAGCTCTCATGCAGGTATGGGAGCATTTTAGTAATTAGGACTCTGATTAAGACAGGGCAGCTTTAAACTAACGCTCTAGAACTTAAGCAAACACTTAATTGGCTTCCTGCATTCAGGCCCAAAACCCCGTTAAAGTTACCGGACCTTAGAAGAAAAGTGTGACAACGTACCCTGCACACCAGCAAGTCATAAGCACCAGGGAACACACCCTCTACCTGCTCGTAACTAAAATTAGGAGATAGAAATTGTATGGCAGTTGAATAAGTTTGAAGTTTGGATCAGCTGGCATTTAAACAGGGAAAGGTGCCTGCCATCTAAGATGTACAGCTCTCATTTTTAATCAATTGCAAAGTAATATTTATTCTTCTTAAAGGAAGCTGTAGGCTCTGTACTTCACTGACAGCTTTTTCAGCTTACACAGACTCCCCCAGTTTTATATTGTTTCAGTGTGCACTGCTGTCTCTCACAATGGTCATCACAGTAACACATCAGTCCCAACATGTTCCACAGTAGACAAGAGACTCCTCTGCACCTGGAAATTTAGACAAAAATTCAAAAGCAGAAGCTAATGCAATTTACATGTTAATCTCAGATCTATGACCACCACACTTCACTTAAGGATGTTAAGGACAAATCAAGAGTCTACTTTTGGCCCTGAAAACATGGGTGCATAAATACAGAATGGAAAGTAGTAGCTTATGAACTAGTTCTGGGCACCATGCTTCAGGAAAGCCATGCAGTATTCTCGAGGGGAGACAAGGAAGAAAGGTAAGAACATTTATATACACAGAAACCAACTCAATGTGGCCAGATTGCAGGAATCAGTGACCTTTAATATGAAGAAGCAAAGTCCAGAGGAGTGATGTTAATAGCCTTTAAATGCACAAAAGGCAATAGCAAAGAGTGAAATGATACATTTTTACTCTTCATGGATTCAAATGCAGTAATGTTAGCAAATAAGACTTCAGACAATATTCCAATTAGCAAGCACCATGATACAGATAGTGAGGCATTGGAATTGATTTGCCGAAGTTTGTAGACTCATCATCAGAATTATTAAGGAAAAAGTGACACAAAAGGAAAAAAAAAATCACATCTGCCATGAATTATGTTAGATGAAATGGATCCTAACAAGCAGGAGAAGAACCAGATGACTTCTCAAAGTTCCTTTAATTCCCTTTTAAGTAAATAGACATATATATATGTATATATATTATATAAAGCAATCATTATCCACCAAAGAACCATCTTTTTAATAGGTTTGGGGGTTTTTTTGACTAGTTTTGTCATCTCTGCTCTCATCTTCCTAGGCTTTTAGGTTTTTGTGCTAGCTATCACAGAAATAAATCACCATTCTTTTTGCTATGGGGTCACCTATCACTACTCAAAGCCAGCCTGATGTTTAACACACTGCAATCTCCTAAATGTGAACCTACCAGGTTTATAACACAGATATTATCAGATGGTTTCAGAATTAAAGACTCAGTTTGACTTCTTTTGCTGCAGGCAGAATACGTAACTTCTGTGCAACGCTCCTCTGTCGGCAAAAGAGGTCAAGACTCAAAATTTTGAAGAATGTCTGGGCTTTTCCAAAATTTCAGTTATTTAGAGGAAACATTGCCTTGTTTATTTTTTTGAAGAAGATGAATGTAATTTATAAAGCATTAGAAAATAAATCAGGTTTCCTAAAACATATTTAAATATGCATAAAACACACAGACACCATTTTCCACATAAGGCTAATTTAGGCACAGTTTTCAACATTCTTTGAAGACCGATTTCAAGACAGAGGAGTCAAAACTGCTTAATTAGCCAGAGTGGGTAGATGGGAAGATGGAAATACGGTGCCATGCACACTTCTTCCCCACAGTCCTTTCAGAGCTAGCAACAGATGCATTGAACTAGAAGGTTTGCAACGGCACTGCTGCTGCGGCACCAGCTGATGGAGCTGCCAAATTCCATAGTCAGCAACTGAATGGGACAGCTGAGTGGCTTCTCACCCAGAGGTCTCAGGATGACAACCAGGCCTACAAAAAACCACATCCTCAAAGATCTGAGGCCAACTGCAGAGGTTAGCACAGAAGAAAACATCTGTTAATGTCCTCATGACAGCAAACACCCAAATTCCTCTCTATTTGTAATACCTGTAATTAACAGGTGTGGAATAGTTTGTCAACAGCTGTTATCATAAAGCTGTGGTATTTGTCCTACAAGCACAGCAGTGCTCTGTGAAGCTGTACCCACTGTCCAACACTCCCTTTCCCACAGAGCACAACAAATAAGATAATGAAATTGCCCTCAAACAGAAACTGAACACACACTGGAATAGAATTCAAGTTTCCCATCTCCCTTTTTTATCCTTCCAAAACCGATACAAGTTTTGAAATTCGATTTACTTAAGTGTTGCTAGTTCCCTAAAATTAATACAGAAAGGAAAGGCACCTCCTCAACATTTTCCTATGAGGAACTGCTTCCTTACCTAGATACAGTCTAATATTTCTGATTACTTTAAACAGGTGGGGTGACATTGCAGTGCATGGTTTCCTAAAAGCCAGGAAAGTCATTCACCTAAGAGCAACCTACAACACCAACATTAGTTATTTCTTTAATATTATGTTCTTATTATTTACTGTTATTTAGTAATCAATATACTGCTATTTCTGAGAGAAGCCAGTTGTGGAGGTGCATTTTTTAAACCAATGCTACATTTACACTCTCTTGTAACCCAATGGAAAGTAATGATCAAGTGGATATACACATGTTCACAGTCTAATAAAAAGTACATCACTCATTGCCATGGAATTACTGCAGGATTGAAACAAATGGGAAGTGAAATACAAGACAGAATCCTTTAACAGATCAGTACAGCAGAGGATGAGAAGAACCAGCAATGCTTCATGCACTAGGCAATACTGCAATGCTTCCTAACAACAAAAATTTCCCCACCTGCCCACTGTGTTTCATAAGCTCAGGAAAAGAAAATATGGCAGATGGGTAGATTCTCTGAAAATATGTATTTAAAAATATTTTAGAGGCTTTATCTTACAAATACTGACTTCATCAAAGCGAATAGAAAAACTAATATTTTAGTTCAATACAGACAATAATTTTACTCTGTGGAAATATCAGTACAAAATCCTTGAGATTTAAAATATACAGTCATTTAGGCCAGGCAGTGATCTGTCTTCAGGTAGACTTGCTGATATTTGACACATTTCAGGCAGCACAAAAATGTACTGCCATTAAAAATACTTTATCAGTTTTAAGTAGCCAGCAAATGCTTACAGATAAGTTATTTTGGCAGCTGATGGATGGAAAAAGAAAGAATAAAAATGACACCAAAAAATGTTTACCAGGAAGTAATTTAAAACAACAGATTGACAACATTTACGTTCTTAGAATATCTTGCAATTCCAATACAAATTATTTTTCATTTGCACTTAACACCATGCTACTTCTTTAGGTATTTTTCATATTTAAAATGGTACTATAATTTTAATTAATTATTTTTCATCTAGCTATAAAGAGGAAAAAAATGGACAAGGGAAAAGAAAATTCCGAAGATTAATGTTTCTTGCCTAGTGTGACACACCAAATAAATCTAGCCTAGTTAGTTTTAATCTAGGGTAGAACTGCCCTTGGCTTTACAAGAACACTAGTATTTTAAAAGGTTCCATAACACATGGCTAAAAAGGTATCCCCCCAAAGCACCTGTAAGACTGGGCAAGTTCCCTCTTTTTAAAGATATCCAGTCCAGCGAAATTCTGCAAGCCAGAGGTAACCCAAACTTTCTGCTTTCTGATTTTTCTTGCTTATGCAAGTCAGTGAAGCTGCCTGGCAGGCTCACTTACGACATCTGAGAATGGTTCAGTCTCCCACTAAATGCCTTTCTAAGACGTTTGAGCCCACAATAATTTAGTACCAACACACAACAGATAATTATCTCCTAATGTTCTTTCTTTCCATGTCCTTAGGTATAGGGATCTGGTAAGAACTTAATGGAAGAGCATTGTGGGTAAAATATAGAAGTAAGTGAAGAAGGAGAAAGAGCTGCAATACAAATTTTGCAGGGAGAAAATGTAAAGAAACGAGGAGTATTTTGTGGCACAAGTGCCATGCAATTCTAAAGCAATAAATATATAAATATAACAGGAATCAGCCCATACTCCATTGATTTACACCCCTGGTTGTGAGAGATACCAAACCAGCTGAAGAAAGCAGAGGTATCAGATCATCTGAAGTCATGAGGTTCAGTTTCAGCAATGGTGACACATAACTGTTTTTCTGAAGCTAATGGTAACTTTCCCACAATGTTTGCATTACTTGTTGGCTTCATAACACAAATGTCTTGTTTGGTAGTTTCCTGGCTGGAAGGACCTAGTTACTGCCAGTTGGCGGTACCAGGCAAACCATTTCAGCAAAGAAAGGCTGATCCTAATCTCTTCTCATGCAAGGCTAATACAGTATCAGTGAAGAATTCAGTATCTGTATTCCTCTGTGTGCACAGCTCCCAGCTGAACTTTGGACTTGTAAAATTGGTTGTTATAGAGGACTTCCTCATCTTGAAGTAAAGTCACGTTCAGTGATCCTTAAAAGCATCTCGGAAATCCCACAGACCCTGAAAGGTGCACCAGCTCCGAACTGTGACATTCTGGCTACTGGCACCAGGGGCCAGTCCTTATGTGAGGGCTTGACAGTAGAGGGGAGGGGGTAAAATGTGTCTAGCTGTACTGTGGATCTAATTACATCTTCATACAGCTCCAAGGATCTTATCAGCTTTAGTTCCAGAGTGTAATTTAACCTATGCATTCAACTCTCATAGTGATAGTCTCCCCAGCCTGCAGTTGCACCTTTTTCCTTACAGTGTGAAAATCTCAATAGATACATCCAAAAATGGGAGCATCAAGCAGCATCTTGCAGCATAACCTTTCTTCCACCTTTTTTTTCTGAACACTTCTGCAGAAGCCTCCACTCATGAGATGCAGGGCTCTGCAAACACTCATTTCTTCAGCATTATCTGAAGTTTAATAATTTCCCTCTTTGGCACACTGATTTATGTGCACTAAGCCTAATCCCCCAACGCCCTATTGGCAGCACAAAGAGTGCTGGTGTCTACCCTACCTCTGGAATTCCTGATACTGGACATCTAATTTTTGTGTTCTTCAACAGTCCTTAGGACTGAGAGTGATGTCTCTACTGAATTATTTTGTTTGCTCAGTTTCACATTCAAAACAGGTGCTTTGAAAAACGACAACTTGGACTTCATAATACTTTGCAGCTCAGTCTACAGAGCACTTTATTTCATTTGGAAGCCACCGAGGCAGGTGATCACAAAGCAGTTTACCTTAGCTATTAGACTCCTGCTTCTCTGCAAGATTTATTAAATTCAGACTGTCAGGCTAATCTATCTTCACAGCTCCACATACTGAGCAAGGATCATGCAAAATTCTTAGCCTTTGTAATGTTAGGCAGAGGAAAACTTAAGCACTCTAAGACAAAGGTTTAAGGGAAGTTGCCCAACAGATAGTTTGGGGCTTCGTGTTCACAAACTAGCACTCTAGGCATTGTTATTTGTAGAATTCCTTTGACCTTCTTAACAGGCCAGTCTTCTGCATAATGAAAATAGGTGGGAGGAAAGAAGGCAAAGGCTACTTTTACCACATAACTAATCAGTGCCACAGGGGCCAGATACATTTAGATTCTTCTTAAGTTCTTCTGAAGTTGCTCAGAGATTGTGCTGAAATTTCCAGAAAAAAAGAAAAATGCTCCTTTCATTAACTTATGCATGAATCAAGGTTTTACTGCGAGTCATATATATATGTAAGGTTGGGCTAACAGGCATATTTTAAGTAAAGGGTAAGCTGATATGAGAAGGTGACCGAGACAGAGGAGCAATGTCACGGTGATTCTGGACTCCTGGTCTTTTTAGTGTGGCAAAATAATGCAATCCTTTGAGCAAAAAGAGGGAAAGAAGAAATGGCTAAATACTTAGCCTTCACCTCCCCACACCCCTACTACGCCCTGCAGAGCTGCCCTGTGAACAGCAGCAAGCAAAATCTACAAATATGAAACCTTTCTCCTTGCAGACACCAGCGACTGCTGTCCTCAGCGCAGATTCAACCAGCATTTGTCTTTCTCCCTTTTCTCCTGCACATTCCTTCTGCACACCTCTAACTACAACTCTGCATCAGGGCAATAGCTGCCTGCCACAAGATGATCTGGAGAGAGACTGCTGTCTCAACATAGCATGGAGATGACTCGATAGTGACAAAGTAAATCATCCTTCAAAGATAAGTCAGTAGTGAATAAGTAATTTTATCTGTCAAGAGTTAGCATGCAACAAATACCTATAAAGGTTACACAACATAAAACCTACTAGTGGTTAGACATGAAATTCCCTCACATATGCTAACCAAGGAAGTCTATGAAGGAATAAATCCCACTTGACTTCTCATGAAAAGCCTTAAAAACAGCAAGCTGTATATATACACTCCTAGGAAAAGATTATACCCTAAAAGATTGTTAGTTTACAGCCAGATATCTTACTTGAAGATGCATCTTGTATTTCTTAGGAATCAGGTTAAATTTCCATGTAAAAATACTATTAAAAAAGTGAATGTATGAGCAAAATAGTTTACAATGAATAATAAAAAAAAAATCCTAAAGCTGCTTTAAAAAGCCCAAAACACTTCTTGAACCCACACACACTGTGAAGCCATAAACAGTCTGGAATTTAACTTCAGACCACTGAAAAGTTCAACTCACTTTTCATTTCTGTCACTATTTGCATTTTTCTTTTTTTTCCAGTTACATAAAAGCATTAATCTGTTATGATTTTCTTCTTGAATGTACTTTTCAAGTTCTTATATAAATTTCTAGCATGGCATGATATCTCTCCTATAAACTTTGTCAAAATTTAGCTTATGATGTTTAAAACATTCTATTTAATTAAAAGAAATTAACAGTCCTCTTAAAATGTGCAAGCAGCAGTTGTGTATTCTGAAATCCAGGCTGTAAGTATACATCCCTTAAATTTTCCTAACTTCTTGAATAAATAGATACTTTGAGGTTTCCCAGATAAGATATATTTTAGATTACTTAGGCTAGCTAAAGAATGCTTTTGCCACTCTGTGCAAGTAGAGCTGAAAGTGCAATTATCTTGCTATAAATAAGGTGACTCTTAAGAATGAAGTTCAGAAGTGTTAATGTCAACCCTTTAGCGGACATATCTCTGATAGGCTAACTCCTATGTGTCTCAAAGCACCTAAGCTAGTTTTAACTCAAATTTTAAATCAATTCTGACCTTTGTAATATATGCAACTCAGGAAAAGGTGATTGAATAATTTCAGAATTAAATTATACAAGTTTTGCCATAAAAACTAACTAGGTACAAAGCTGTTTTGAAAGTTTCCATTTAAATATTATGTTGACTCACAACTACCATCACACATAGCAAAAGGTCTAACTAAAATGTCCAAGAACAATCTATGCATGGAATAATCCAATTCATCAGAAGCAAATCCTCTCTTCCCTACTTTATAGTACTTGGATTTAGATATGCTGCTTCAAAAGAGAAAAGTGCAAGCACAATTAACAATTGTTGCCTCTTTCTTTTACTACAGTAAAACTTTTTTTATAGGTATCGATGGCCTTGTGCAAACCATAAATTAAAATTTTGGATGTCCCAGGTTAGAAACATTAAATAATGAAGATAGCACAGCAATACACACTGGGGTGAAATTCTCACTGTATAGAAGGCATGGTTAAAAGCATTAGGTTTTGTAAGTATGAAAGTATATTTGCATTGTCTTGAAGTAATAGATGGTTCTCCTTCTCTGTGTAAGGACTTTAATCCAGTGTGTGTAAATCTGCATTAGAATTCACATCCTTATAGGCCTTGCAGAAAAACGAAACATCTAATTTTTTTGTATCTACACAAAAGGTTGTAACTACCTCTTTTAGAAACTATTCATATTTGCTTACATGCACACGCATCACACTGCAATAAGCAGTTAATAAGAGAAACACTTCAGCATTTCATACTTTTTTTTAAAGTGCTCAATGACAATAAGAGTTTTTATAGCTCATAAAGTGAACCATAAGGTACTGTTCAAATAATGACAGCATTATACAATCACAGAATGGTCTGAGTTAAAAGAGAAATTTAAAGACCTGACAGTCCAATCCCCCTGCCATGGGCAAGGACATATTCCACTAGACCAGGCTGCTCAAAACCCCATCCAACCTGGTCTTCAACATTTGCAGTGATAGGACACACACAGCTTCTCTGAGCAAACTGTTCCTGGGTCTCACTACTCACATTAGCCCACATCATTTCAGAAGATCTGGGAATTCTGGTCTCCGTGTTGTCTCTTAAACAGCAATCTTATCCAAAGATTTTCCACACTTAGCAACTAAGCCTGTCTACCTAGACCACTAAGGCCACTCAGTACTAAAAGGGTTTTTAAGACATCATGCACGGAGTCTGCACCTACAAGCCTCATCAGTCAGAGGATATACAGTGTTTTCAACACTTATGTCAATATTTACACCACAGTTTCTGAGCCAGTTTCCCATATGTATCGATTATATACCATTTCAGACATGCCAGAGGACACAAAGGAAGGCTGGAACAGAATTAAGACACAGCCTAACAGCCAGAAGCAGAGCCAAGGGCAGGATGATCCTTCCAGTCTATAAATTTAGACTTATGGCAGGCTGAAGTGATATCACATGGGCAGAGCTGTAAGCAGAAGAACAAAACACGGATACTCTCTGGACCACTAGCACTTTGTGATGCTTTTGGCAGGGAGAGTTAATCATTTTCCTGACAGTAGCTGGTATAGGGCTGTTTTGGATAGGACAGTGTTGATAACACAGGGAAATCTTAGCTATTGCCAAATAGCAGCTTCACAGCATCAAGGCCTTTTCTGCTTCTGACCTGACCCAGCTAGAAAGAAGGCTGGGGATGAACAAGAAGTGGGGGGACACAACCATGACAGGTGACCCCACCTCACACAAGGGATATTTAAGACCATATGGTGACATGCTCAGCATATAAAGCTGGTAGGAGAGCTGTTTGGAGCGATGGCATTTGTCTTGCCAAGTCACCACTGCACATGGTGAAGCTCTGCTTTCCTGGGGATGGCTGAACACCTGCCTGTATTTGGGAAGGAGTGAACTAATTCCCTGTTTTGCTTTGCTTGTGTATTCAGCTTTTGCTTTCCCTATTAAACTGTCTTTATCTCAACCCACAAGTTTTCTCGCTTTTACTCCTCCAAGTCTCTCTCCCAATCCCACCAGGCAAGGAAGTGCATGAGCAGCTGTGTGGGGCTTAGTATCCAGACAAGGCTAAAACCATGACGCAGACTTCAGAGATTGTTAGATTCTGCCACCTAAAAAACACTGGTCATGAATTGAAATTAAAAGGCCATCACAGAAGCTTTAGGAAAGGTTTACAATTAGTACGCAGACAGGACTTAAAAAAAACCCTGAAGCATGACTCTCACCCAAAAAATTCAATCAGCACTGCTGTGTGACTAACTTATATATGTTTTCATGCATCTAGAAGGTTCAAAGTGTATGTGTTGCTAAAATTAGGGCATCAGCCTTAATCACAGGAAAGTAAGTCAGTGTTCAAATGTTTTAAAAGAAAAATAAATATACTGGTGAAAAAATCTAATTTGGAGCACTTCATAACCAAAGAATCTTAAATTGCAGTTCACTTTTATAACAGAAAATAAGATTCTCTTAATGAATATAAACCTAACCATGCAGATTCTGATTTAACCATAAAAAACAACTAATTTGGGGTGGTTTTATAAACAGTGACAATAAATATAAACCCATGATAAATATAATGACCAGTAAGTTTCAATGTTCTTAAAAAACACATCTAAATTTCGGCGTGGAAGAAGAAAACCCAAACAACAAGCACGGCATCAGCATCTCAAACTCTCTGTATTTTACACATTCAGATAAAGTAACAGCTTAATTCAATAATGTTTGACTGCTATCCAGTTATTTATATAAGTAAATGAAGCTGGCGTCCAAGTGGGGAGATGAACTGGCAATGTGCCGTAGCCTTGAGTTACAATTTGTATATAATGGGGCAAACTGCAAGCACTCTGATTGCAGTCTGTCTATCTATGTGGACAAAGCTAAGCAGAAGAGCCAAAACAGGCAATGCTCTGGTTTACCTAATGACAAAGCAAGATAGACATTTCTCCAATCTGCAGGTGAACTTGCCGAGGACAGATCTGCAGAAGAACCCCAGGCTGTGGCCTGAAGCCTGGACTGCCAGCAGAGTTAGATACAGAGCAGTCTCCCATGAGGCAGGAAACACGTGCTATGGGCTGTGCACCCATGCATTTGCAATTCTACAGCCTGAACAGATCACCTAAAACCAGAAAAATAATTCCCATGGTTCCTGGAAGTCTCGAAGACTCAACAACATGCTGGACTGTACTACAGTCATGGTTATAATGGAAATGCATGGCCTTTAATGAAAACGGTAACTTAGCTGGCATGAAAAGGTGATCTCCACTGATTCCACAGACCTTTAAAGACCATTTGTGGTGGGAGAAGAATGCAGGAGAAAAGAGATTATTCCTCCACAGCTTGAACAAATTACATCAGACTTTAATATCTCAAGCAGGTTAGGAGCTCACATTCATATCTTACATCACCAGGAAAAGGAATGAATATTTTGGGGTGACTTAATGGGTAGCATACAAATCCATAAATTTCACACAAAGAGTGATCCTTGCTTTTTAGGCTTGTTTCTAAGAAATTTCATAGTTGAGAGGAGTGTGGAGATTAACTCATTTCCCTAATCACCTATTTATCAAATAGATGTATTATCACACACGGCATGAACAGCTAACCACAGTAGCTTCTATAACCAACAGTGACTTCATCCTGCAGTTCCTACTAATTACCAACACATGGTGGGAATAATCCACTGGCCTTTTGTGGCACTCAGAAGCACACAGTGAGCAGCTGCCCACTTTAGCAAGAGATCTGCCATTTTGGAGGTGATGAAGACATTTACAGTAGTAGCTTATGTATCACTGTGTGATTATACCTTCTCCTCTACTCCCAATATTTCCAAAAAGCTTCCCTGCATGCACTGCACAGCACAGTTACTTCATTCTGTTTTACTGATTTGTAAGCAGCATTTGTGACCTTGTAAAAATGACCTCTTAACTCGTACTTAGGAACGAAAAGTCATCCCTGTGGCCTTTTCTTTCTCCAGAATTCACTCTCTAGTTGAAACATTGGCCAAGGCACAAATAAACAAACATTAGTAAATACGAGACTGGACAGCCATTGCTTCTCAAGAGTAAAGTCTGCCAATGCCAGATATGGATCCAGAGATATTGCTGGTTTTACCTCTTCCAGAATAACTTTTCCAAGGAGCTACACCCTTGTCTAGCTTGCTCAAATTCTGAAAATTGCTGTTTATGACTGTGGCTGTAATAGCTGACCTAACCAGAAGTGCCAGGAATCAAACCACAGTCTTTGGAAAGCAACAGGATCCATAAGATACAGACTCCTTATTTTGAGAGACTATGCTATGAGATTCCCAATCCTAAGCCACACGAGATGGCTATGCCAGGGTAACAGTTCAGATTCCACAAATCACATCCACATTGTTAAGTTTTTTTAGCATCTCGTGTACTTTTAAATGGACACCAAATCTGTTTGTCAAAGAGAGCCTGAGCTGCTAAATAAATAGTGATAAATTTCCTAAGACTACTGGGCAGAGTGTTCCTTCAAGTACAACGTGTGTTTATCAGTTTCCCACTGAGCTAGCGTTGACTTTCAAATTTCCTTTAATCTTATTATAGTAAACATAGTACAGCTCTCTGGCAAACAAGAGGAACATTCTTCCTGTAATATCATATGCTTCTTTTAAAGAAACCTTAGAGATGTCCAGAAAATAATGAGGCTCAAGTTGGAATAACACAATAAACTTGTTTCCAAAGAAACAAGTTCCACAAAATATTATATTTTTGTACTGGAAAAAAAAATGGCTATTTTTATAAAGAGAAGACTGGCAAATTCTGATAGGTACTCAAAACAGCGTTTGCATGTATCATATTTTTAAAGTCAGCTATTGAAACACTGACAGAAAAATATTTTCTAGTTGGAAGCAGTCTACCTGAATTGAAGGAAAATGCAACCGGAATTTCGGATTTAGAATTCAGAAAATAGTAGACTGTCGTTTGTGAAGGAACTTTTGCAATGCTCCTTTGAGAATAAAGAACATCAAGTGCAGACAACTTTAAAAAAAATTAGATAAAGAAAACAAAATGGGATCTATTAGAGTACAATTTGTATTTAAAGCCTCTTTTCATTTGAAAGGAATGTACGGTAGACAAATGTGAGACTTGTCTTACAGTTCAAAAAAATCCAAAGATTTGAATAACTTTATGTAAGTGACTGAAGGGACGTTGGGAACCTGAAAGCAAGACAGCTTCAGGTGACATAAACTAGCTCAATTTCCATTTGTGTGCATTTGTCTTGTTTGCTTCAGGGTTTCTATAGAAAAAGGGTCATTATATATATCAAAAATGGAACACAATGGTGCTATTTTCACGTATCTTCTGTGATTTTTGAACAAAACAATAAATATTCCTAATAAGCAGTTTCTGTGACATTTTGAATCTTCAGCTTCAGCTACCATTAAGAAGCCACAAGTTCTAAGCTATTACTTTACTGAAGGCTCAGCTTCAGTAAGGATGTAAGTATTAAAGAGACAGATGAACAATCTTCCCTGCCTACATGGAATCCAAGATGCTTAGAATTTGTTTCAGTTTTTAAGTAGTCACGCTTCAGACTATCTCAGCAAAAGCTGTTCTCACTGAAGAATCATGCAAAGTTTCCATGGACATCATTAATGAAGAACATAGACCAAAGTCAACAAATATGTTTAGTATAAATCCATTGTGTGTAGTAATCCGAAAGGTGTCAGCCAGAGAACAACTTAAATCAAAATACAAGCGATAGCCATCTCTCTCTTCATTAGCAGACTTTACTGGGTGCATCCATTAAGTCATGCAACATATTCACATATTCCCATCTTCTTTGCCTGTCAACCTCCTCTCGCTCCTCACAAAGGACACTGAGCTCCAAATTATGTTGACAGAACAGGAACAAAGGATAGATGGTTCATAACAAAAAACATGCCTAGAGCAAGGATGTCTGATATCTGAGAGCTTCCTTTTGGATGTTTTCCTTTTGGATAGAAGCTCTGACCCACTATTTACACCCCTATCCCAAGCTCTCCCACATATTTTTAAATTACAACTTTCCAGATGTTATCTCAATGGAGACTGGCCAGATTTATGGGCAGGATCTCACTTAACTCTAAGCCAAGCTAGTGTTTTGGCCTCACTGGAAATGAGATTAGGTCTGAGATTTGCACCAGGGACAAAACCTGCTATTCCATGCCAGAAATGGTCAATTTTTACAATGCTGCTTATTTTTTTGTTAGCACTACTGTATAATATCAGTCTATTTTAGCATTATCATAACAGCACTTAAGTAGGGTAATAGGATAGATGAGGCATGGCTGGAATCCACAACAAAACTGCATGTAAACGGAGATGGGCAACTAATTCACATCTAGACCAGCTCAACAGAGTTTTCCAACTCCAGTAAGTGTTTGTACAACACAAGGTCAACAAGGCATTCTGCATGAGCTGTACAAGTGTTGTTTCCAAGTTTTAAGAGATGTTAAAAATTCAGGAAATTTTGAAGATTTATTGTGTTAAATCCACAGTCTGATGCTGTATTTGTGCACTGCCCATCACACTCAATAAAATGAAATTTGGAGGGTAAATAATATATTTTCCTTTCACAGTATACTTTACTTCTCCCACTTCCTTAACACAAAATAGACAGAAACAAAACCTTTATGAGTCTTTCTCTACTTGAATATATCACAGTTTTAATTTCCTCAAGTTTCATTGCAAATTATGGTTTCTTAAAATACTCACTTCCTAAACATCAATTACTTTTAAACTGTCGGGAATGAGAGATAAATTTACCCCTTCTCTTTCCCTAAAAATCTTGTAATAAAGGCAGTAGGATTTATATTTTTATATACAACACACGTTTACAGTATAACTAATTCTATATGGCATCACAGTCTATATTAAAAACTGACCTTAGTAAATCCCCCTTATTTTTATGACTAATCTAAAATACACCACTATAACTCTTAGAAATATTATTTGGACAGCAACAAAGAACGAAATATTCAGAATGTCATAGATAAGTATGGTTAAGCACAGAAGAAAAAAAGAATGTTAAAAGTAGGTGCTGTAAGATGACTTTTTGAGAAAGACAGGTTACAAGTGAAGTTGCCATAATTGTATCACACCAGATATTGAAAGATGGATTGCCTGCTGCTTTAATGTCCTGGAGCAAGACAGATTTTTATGGTCTGCTTCCCTTTCTGAAACAGGCTTCAAAAATCTTCTTAAAATTGATAATGAAAGGCTTAATGGATTGAAAACAAGAAATACCATGGTTTCAAGTGACATATCATCATGTCTCATGTTAAAATCTGTACTTCATCCCACAGAGAAACTATGCATTGAAATAAGACTTGAGTACACAACTTCCAGCAACAGAAATAAAGTCATGTGAGAAGGAAACGCTCTCCTGTTTTTCACTTCCTATTGTTCCGCTTAGTAGTACATTTTCTGCAATCTAAATCTAAAAGCAGTCTTGGAGCAGTCACAGTGATTCAGGACAAGAAGAACCTTTGTATCAAGCATGCTATACACATGCAACCCTACCATTTCCATCACCATCCAACGAAAATGTACGTAGAACTGAGGAGTTGGTAAGAAGGCTACTTTCTGCAGCAATGACAACCGTCTTCTGTGTCTAAGTGAAAGAAGGATCTGATCCCTAACTGCTCCAATAATATATTTTTAAGCAACAAATGCTTTCATAGAAGAGATAACTGTTTATAATTAACAGAATCATTTTTCAATTTAAAATATTTTTCCCAAAAGAAGGAAACTAAAGAAAAACATGAAACTGTAAGAAGCCAGCCAAATCACCAAAAATACAGAGAATGGAAATTTTTCCCTTTACAGCGAAAACTGCAGAAAAAATGTTTAACATGTTTTAATCAAGCTTGAAGTTTTAAGTGGATGTTTCTAAACATCTCCCCTCAAACATTCCCCCCTGCCTGAGGCAACTAGACTCCAGGGTCAGAGCACGATTCTCACCATGTGCTGGAGTCCAGGAACTACCCCCACAGGTGGAACCTCCTCCCAAGCAGTACTTCTGGTGCCCTGTGGGAGATGCAGTCAGCCACGATGCTGCACCCAGGGAACACAGGGCAGCATTTCTAAACAACAGTTTTAAAGTTTCAAGCCAACATTCCTCATCACTCCCAAATGCAATGAAGAATACAAACAGCCTTATGGACCTTTATATGCAGAAGGGCTATGGCCAGTGACAGGCAACCAACCATGAAGAAGCACCAGCTGTCCTTTCCTAAATGCAAATGCTGTGTCTACACCCAGTAGACAAGCACAAGGCTACACTACCCAACCCTCCCACTCAAAACCTAGTCTGCTATCACATGCCAGACTAGAAAAAAAAAAAAATTATCCATCTTAATTTTGAACTGAAGAGATCTCAGCAGGACAGCCCCAGTTGGTTGCAGGGCTGTGCTCTCCAGCTGAGCCAGGAGTTTCTTGGTAACACATGCATGGTGCAAGAAGCAAGGACTAGCCCATGCCCCCAGGAAAGATGGCTAGTATTGGCTTCAGACTGCGTGGTACCTCAGTAATAGCATGCTGCAAATGGACCAGGTCTACTGTCGCAGCCAGCACAGCCCAAAAAGAACTGACAGGCACAGCAAAACATCTAGGCACAGAAGACACTGTATGTATCTTATAGGGTTTTACTTCAGGCTAGATCTGGTTCGAGCAACAACTCTAGCACATCTTTTAGTTTATATTCATCTTAAAGGAATCCCAGCTGGGCCACCATGAGGTATGTGGAGATGGACAGTAGGTGGAAAAACTGAAAGATGTGCATCAAAAGCCCACTCCTGACACGAACCACAACACTATAAATGCACAACCACACTCGAGAGCATCTGTGAGTGAAGGGACAAGGCTACTCTTGGAGATATTCTTCAGATGTCAGTAAATCTGCACAGTACCTTGAACCACTTGATTCTTACTCGGTAACTTGGAACTGCTCACTGAAAAAATTCTAACTCAAGATCAGAAATTGGTAAATACCACTGTACCAATTCCAAGTTGGAATTTACCAGTTTCTGATTATTGGGTTAGAATTATTATGTGATTTTAGTAGTGTTAGAATTAAACCAGTTACCAAATTTATTAAACAAAACTCAAACAGGACTATTTATTACAAAAGATGATCTGGATCTCTCAGCTTTGCACTTTCACAGAAATTGACAAATGGTGACTGAAACCAAGCATTTTCCAATTTATTGATGCAGTTCAGTGGGTACTTCAGGTATTAATTTTTACCCTCACCTGATACTATGAAAACAAACAAAAATCTCCACACTTAAATTCTTCAACTTTTCATACATTTGTTCTGTTCCCCATTGAAAGTCATGCACAGTCTATTTGAAAGATAAAAAATGGAACATATTTCAGCTGAACGAATCAGCTCAAAATCTTGGGTTAATAGCATTTATTTTTGTGGCACCCTTGTAGAGGTCTTACTGATGCTTTTCATTGACACATCTTTCACTTACTTATCATACTGCAATGGAAGACTGAGCAAAACTCGCTGCTACGAGACACACCTGCTCCCCACACACAAGAGCTCTGCCCGAACAGCAGGCTGCAAGAGAGGTGAGAAGGCAAAATCCTACTTGCTAGGTTTCCCACTCATCCTACAAAAGAAATTTTCCAAACCAGTCCTCTCTTTTCAGCTGCACAGTAATCACAAATGTTTAGAACATAGGACTTCACTTCAGTGATGACAGAAGTTCATGAGGACCATGCAACAGAAGTGAGAGAGAGACAGGTTGCTCAGAGCCTGAACACCATCACAGCACCCTCATGTCCTGGCTCTCAACGTAGGCACACTGCTGATCCACTCAGTTACTTTCTTGAAGCGATTTTTTTAAATCTTAGGGTATAATTCTTCTTTAATTTTTTCAAGTAATGAAGAAAGACCAGCCTGAGAAGCAAGAACCAAGTTTTTGCAAGTGAAGCATCTGCATTAAAATACAGCAAGCATTATAAGCAAATATTTCAGGCTGTGCGTACTTCTTGAAGTTCAAGAAACAATCTAATCCCCTAAGGAAACACAGCATCTGTATTGTATTGGCACGGGTGGGAAGACAAGACTGAAGTGATTGCTGATTTCACCCTGGTTTAGCAAGAAATAGCCTTGAAGCAGCCTGATAACCAACTTCCTAATTGGGGCTCTGAGAGGACATTGCTTGGTCTTGCACCTGCTGCTTCTTGATTGTTGAGAGGGCTGTGGGATTCATAACCTGGGGTTTTTTCTCAGGGAATCTCTATCGTTGGGCTGAAGTTCACCTGACTCTACTCACTGAGATTTCATCCCGTTTATTTCTCCTCTTTCAGAAAGAAAAAAAAAAAAAAAAGAGGTTTAACTTTTTATGAGCTGTTAATTTTTTGTCCTCAAAAATCCACCAAAAGTTATATAACCACTTTCACAATCGCATGCTAAAAATAAGAGCTGTTCAGCCAAATGCCACTGCAATTTTTTATAAGACCTGTACGTCCAATTCTGCAAGACCTGTGGAAGCACAAATATCTCCTTAACTGTAGCAGAAAGTCAATCAGGAGCTCCTTCTGAGACAGACATCGGTCTGTATAATCCCCAAGTTCAAGGTATTAAAATACGAGTGTATGTATACACACGTGTATTTCCAAGTCATGACTTAAAGTAATGCTATTCGCTCTTGGAGCTGATCCCTCGTGGGGTTTCATAATCACAAACCATCATTAACCCAAAGCAAAGAAAAAAAGGTACAAAGGGGCACAGGTTTCAAGCACGAACTATTTTTTTTTTTTTTTTCTGGTTTGCCTTTCTTTTTCGGGAGCGTGGGGACGCGACGCAC
>NW_008238373.1:1645129-1688096 GCF_000691975.1 Corvus brachyrhynchos | reverse complement strand
CCCAAGACGACGTCCAATCCCGGGCCCTTTGTTTATGTCGGGACATTCTCACCCTGGGTCTCACAAAACACCCTCCTTCCCTTCGCATCTTCCTCCGTGAGCTGAAGGACTCGCAACTTTAAGCATTCATGACATTTTGTGTCATGCTCAATATTCAGACACGTTTGTTCTCTGAACATTTCAAAAAATATCCCTAGCTGGTAAAATTAAAAGCATGCAGTGCCTGATCACCTGAGGGCTAAATCTGAGGTAGGACAAAGCATTCTTTGCCTGAGTTGAGTTTGCTTTTCTTACGCTGTTTGGGCTCCTAGCCCCAGCTGGGTTAACTACACGTCAAATCTTGGCATGCACAGAAAATAGGATCAGGATGCCTTCTCGTCCTGATCTCAGGTTATTCACTTTCAGCGGCTGTGGTTGTCATTCCTTGGTGCATCTTTGGTGTTGGTATTTCTTTTGCTCAGGATGACTTAAGTGACCCGTGGAAAAGTATTCTTCCTCCTGCAGATGTGCTGTAATCTTAAGGCAAATCTTAGACTTGTCTTCTGGGCAAAATGGCAAGCCTTTGGTTTCAGTATGACCCTCTGTTTAAACAATATACAGTTGAACCAGATAAATAGGTCCTGTGGGTTTTCTCCGTGCAGGAAGATGTTGTAATATTTCCAGTAAGCATGCTGGCAAAATTCTTATTAAAATTAGGGAGAACAAAATGATGAGTTATAATAGATGCACTCTTAATTAATGCAATGACCTGCATTTAACTGATGCTGTTGAATTAAGCAGCATCTATAGCTGCTGGTACATTAGATGCCATTAAAAGTCAATATTTATCCAAATTTGGCAGATTGAAGCGTTTGAGACGGAGAATGGAGTTGCAGAGATACCTTTGCATGACACCAGTATGTACATTTTTAATGGTGACCTCCATATCCTTTTTAATTGATTCTGTATTAATTTTTGTCCCTACAAAATGGTATGTTATTTTTCATTCCCTAGAAAGCATGCATACTTTTCTCTCTTTGGGGCATACAGAACTAGTTAAGAATGGTTTTGTTTATATTTTGTACAGGCAAAAGTCAGAAAAATAAAAATAGAAATATTGAGAAATATATAAACCCAGACATATTTAGAAATATCCATACTTGGAGTATAATAGAGCCCTCATTTAAAAAACTTTATTAGCAAAAACATCCCTCACTGAATTCAGTGAAGCTACACCTCTGGAACTTTAATTACCCCCCAAGAATAACTAAAAGATCCTGTTTCTTTTCTATTATATGTTTTTCCTTCACATATTGCCAATTTATTTTTCCCTGGAGAAATGAAATTGCTGGTTTAGAGACCAAGCTACATTTCCAGCCATGGCCCAAGAGACACAGAAGCCACTGCTTCTCTGTCTCCTCCCCCAACACCTCTGTCACAGGCATCTCTCCCTGCATGCTCCTGATCCAAATGACTGGCTGACATATATATATATGTGTGTGTGTGTAAATATATATATATATGTGTGTGTGTGTATATATATATGTATACATATATATATATATGTGTATTTATATATGTATACACATATATATATATACACACACACACATACACACTAAGTATTTCCTTAGTCAGAAAGTGTTGTCTGTCTTCACTCTGACTTTTTTCTGGGAAGAATGCAGACTCCATTTTCAAGGCCTCTTTATAATTTCAATGCAAATTTTATATCCTGCTTTGTGTTATTTAAGGGAAAAAGCTCTGAACTCACTACAGAAGTTTTCCTGTAATATAGTCTTTATAGTTGTCCTAACGGACCAAGAACTTTCTTTGGTACAGATGACTTGGGACTTAATAAGATTTTGTACTTCCAGAGTTGCTACTTCCCATTAGTTATTTTCAACATTTGTGTTTGTTTCCTTCTGTGTTTGGATTCCTTTACAGCACTGATAAGTTTCCCTCTATTCTTGTTCAATTTAATAGCTTTTAACCTGTCTGCTTTATTTATGTCTGCTTAAGTGCTTATTTAATCTTTTCCCTTATAACTATAATGACCTTCCACAGGTTAGTATAATCCTAGAAGGTATGTGGGGAATTTAAAGATTTAAAAGTCGTTTGACTTCATAAATAATTTTTATTTTCTCATTACGTGCTTTATTTTTAAACCAGAAATGTTTCATTTTCTGTTTGATCAATGATTGTTTTTCAAACATATTCCTTTCACATGTATAGTAGTTAGCAAACTGAGACATTTTGGATTCTAAACAACTTTTTTTCTTTTTTTTACAGTTTGGTTAGTGAGAACTGCAAAAGGTCTTGATCTGACATGGGAAATACACAGCATGTTTATTCTTTGGTGTGCTCTACAACTAGAATTTTATGTCATTAAAAATACTTCAGTTAGTTACACGGGTTTTGTTTCGATTTTAAAAACTGAAATACTTATATTCTGCAGATAGCATTTATCCACTGATATCACTGTAAAGCACGTTGATATTGATATTGCTGCATCTTTCCTCCACTGTGAGAGCCTAACTGCTATTGTATGCTGTGCTTAAACTAACGGACTAACCTTTTAATGTCCCTTGGCAATTACAGAGCCATTAATTCAGCAAGATGTTGAAGCCTATACCTACTTTTAATCTACAGATTTAATGACTACATTCTACTTCTGATGTGGCCACACTTCAGGAATGACTGTAATCCATGTCTTTTGTCTCACACTGAGACAAAACACAAACAACTGGTGCCCATCTCCTTCACAGCAAGGACCATATCTTTGTCATCGCCACTACAGAAACTGTTCTGCTTTGCAGCCCTGAACACAGAGCTTGTCTTGATCTGTGAACACATCTGGCAGGAGTGCCTGCAGAGCACGAAAGGCTGTAGCACAGCTCCAGAGCCAAAGGAGGCTTGAGAGATGGTACAGTCAGTCACATATCCCAATGTCAGTCCTGCCCTGAGACATGATCCACAGAGTTACATAAATCAGAAAGAAGAAACCGGAGAGATCCGGAGGTCCCAACTGGTGATTATATGAATTATTCCTGTTTGTAAATTGACATATCTGCCCTGAATGAACAAACTGATAATTTGTGTCAGGTTACACACATATCCTCCTCTCTTAGGCCCTGAGTAAGCAATCAAGCTCTGCAGCCAGGAGCTGGTTCAATACCCTCCTGGGAGATTGGTGTCCTGAGACTCCTGACTGTCCAAGGGGTGCCATATGTTTCTGATTCAGGTACAGTTCTACAAACTGATTTCATTGCCTTACAAGCACCCCTAACACCCCTTTGTTTCTGCATGGTTCCTGCCTCTCGACTAACCTGCATTGTCTTGTTCTAGTCCTAGCTCATGTTTATCCACAACTTTCAGTGCAAGCTCTTTGATTTCCTGACCTGGCTCTTGATTTGCTCTTTGGTTTGAGGAAGCCCTCATTTATCAGTTTTCCTTAGTGCATTTCCACCTGGAGCTTTGGGCTGGTCTGTCCTTGGTGACTGAATCCTGGTCTTGAGTTTCTTCAGTCTCAGTGGCTGGACCTGCCCCAGCAACACTCACTTAGCACAAGTATTCCACTTGTGGCTCCTTAATAACTTCCTTTCAAAGCCACCTTTCTGAATGGGAATTATAAAACATGATATCCCGCTGTTGACGCAGAACATTTGGCACATAGCTTATCTGCATGATAATTCAGCCGCCGGTGGGATAGGTTGTATGGGCAATGTTGGGTCGTGGCTTAGGAGAAGATGCAAGAATGCAGGAGAATGTCGCGTCCCTTTAAGATTAATCACACTTGTCAAGATCTTCAACGGCTTGTACTGTTTTCACAGACAATTAGGCACCTAAATGCCTTTGGACATAGTGCACCTGTTTTTTAATTTGAAGTCCTTTCTAACATTGTGGATTCAAGCCAGGAAAGCACTCTAAGCAGCGGTAATTTTGATCCTGTTTTTTTCAGTACTTTATCTTTGCTATGTGAAAAACAACCCTAAAATATGTCTCTACCTAGACAGGACAACATCCCATCCCAGAACATGAGTAAATACTTCATGTAACTGCCAATAAAGAACTTCATTAACATGGATAAATGTATTCCTGGCAAAAATGCCATCTCTGTATTTCACAGTTGTCATGAATGAAACATTCTTAGTATTGCCCAATTCTGACTTCAAATATAAATTACTCTGTGCACACCTTAGAAGAAAAAGAAAGTGCTATCATCTTTCTTTACCTTTATTTTCTTTCATTTCATTCCCATGAAAATTTCATTTGAGCTATCTAGATGCCCTGAGCACATCTGTGTGCTCCAGGCACTCGGGCTTTAGGTAGTTGAAAGTTGTTTCTCCTTTGTGCATTCTCTTGGAGGAAATAATTGCTCCTCACAAATTTACCGTTGAAAAGTCTCCAGAAGGCTCACAAATTCAGTTTGCCAGATTAAATAAGATTAGTCCACACAGGGCCTGAAGTAAATTTCTCCTTGATTGGAATTTTTTTCTACCCTGGGGATGATTCTTACTTAGACTGGTGGAGGCTTAGTATCAAATGCTGCCGTACTGTTTTTCAGGAGGTCATCATAAGAAAAGGGATAACTAGTGAAGAACAGAAAAAAAAGAAGAGGGAGGGAGAAGGGTATGAAATGTTAATGCCATTTTAAGACAGAATGGGTCTGTAAATATTCACTAGTCCTCTCTCAGAATATGGTGGTCCAAAGTACCTCTCAACACTAACTTTAAAGCTGTGGTTCATTAAGTCGTGAACACTTTACAAAACCCTTCAATTTTCCAAAATATTTGAGGAATATTCTGAGCTACCCAGAACTCTTCAAAAACTGCTCAGCTAGAATGAAAGCAGTCATCTCATACACCAAAGCATCACACACATCCTGCATTTTCTGTTTCATATGGTCTATGGCCAGTCTAGATTTTTGCTTAGAACAACTTTCAGTGAAAATTAAAAGAAAAAAATTGTGTTAACGTCTCTGATGTCTGTCATCCCCTTCTCTAATTTAACCTTAGACACTCTTTTACCCTGTTTTGATGGAATGAATGAGGACACCAGTTAATCTCCACTCCATCTCTATTTTTCCTGCTTGGATTGTGATATTATCTAGAAAAAGAAGAGAGATGAGTAGCAGAGAACAGAAGTCCATTTCAGATGAATTCTCTTCCTTCTTCACTGTCATGAGGGGTTTTGGGGACATCTGGATCTCTAGGGAACATCACTAAATAGGACCAGATAACCTCAAAATATTAGAGTCACACCAGCCCTGTCATGAATGATTCACTTGCTGTATAACACCTAATAAAGGCAATATGTGTGGAACCAGGAAGGCAGCCAATATAGCTTCTTCCAAGAACTGTGAGTAATTAACAAGGTCTCTGGTTAATTTCTTTCATGAAAACGTGTTGAGTGAGATTCTTACAAGTGGTGCTTTTTGTGTGACATTCCCTCTACTCCCAAACAGCACAAGTTCGTGCAACTTGAAAGGGGGAAAAAGTAAAAGTCAAAGTTTCAGAATTTGGGGGGAGTTTGTCTCCAGCTGCATCAGCTAGTGTATCCTTGCTCCACTTTTATTTCCTCATCTCCTGGTGGTTTTCCTCTCAAAACCTGCTGTATAACCCAGCTATAGTTATTGTATAACATGCCCCAGCTTCTTGCTTTTTGAAGTGTTTCAAATCTCTGGTGTTTCAGAGGAAAAGTCATTTGGAACTTCCCTGAGATGAAAGAAGCCTAATTAGTTGCATCATGTTGCAAAGGAGAAGGAATTCACAAAAAGCTCCAAATTGTCCTTGTTTGTGGATCTCATTTCACAGCAGCTATGAAGAGGAAAGGATGACTCTCAGCCTGCTGTCACTGTTACATTTTATAAGGAACACTCCATCTCTTTTGCTCTGTGTACTTCAAGCTTTCCCCTGGTACTGCTCTTGAAGCAGTCCATCACTGTCCATGACTGAAGACATGTCTCCTTTGAACTTAACAAGCACTTTCTTCCTCACTACAACAGAGCAAGCAAGTTGTGGAAGATGGTTGAGTTGCCCAAAGCAAACAGAGCCTACCCCCACCCCAAGCAGCAGAAGATGCTCCAAGCAAACAAATAAAGTGATGGGTGGTTCCTTCTGACAGCGGGGGAGATTTTAAGTGACAAGAATCCTGCCAGGGATATGTTGAGGATGGAGTACATATGATAACAATTTAATATGTGCATCACACAAGGCAAAAGTTAATATCCCTTGTTATATTAATATCACATGGCACAATTGAATTTGATATTTTAATTAAACCTAAATATATCTCACTGATAGTGATTGCCACTGGATGTTTTGGGAAATACACAAGCATTTAACTGAAACCATCAGTTCAAACAAAAGGACAGTATCCTCTTCGATATTTCAAATGTATTATGAACATGTCAGCTAATTGTTAGGAAGAAATAATACTAAGCTGCTTCGGAATTAGGTGATGAGGTGACAGAGCACAGAATATCTTATAATGTAACATTTGCCACATATGGCTGTCTCTGCAAGCCCTTGAAAACATAATGCCTGGTCTAGATCCCTTTATGCTCAACATCTTTGCTGGCAATATGGACAGTGGTATTGAGTGCACCCTCAGCAATTTCACTGATGGACCAAGATGAGTGGTGTCACTGAGTGGCAGTGGACGTGCTGGAGAGAAGGGATGCCATCCAGGGGGACCTTGACACACTTGAGAGATGGGCTGATGCAAAACTCATTAAGTTCAATAAGCAAAGAGCAAGGTCCTACACCTGGCCAGGGCAATCCAAGGCATACCTCCAGGCTGGGCAGAAAAGTGATGGAGAGCAGCCCTGTGGAGAAGGACTTGGTGGTGATGGTTGATGAAAAACTCAACATAAGCCAGCAATGTACACTCACAACCCAGAAAGATTCTCCAATGGAATCCTGGGTTGCATCATAAGGAGTGTGGTCAGCAGGTTGATGGAGGTGATTCTCAACTTCCACTTTGCTCTTGTGACACCCCACCTGGAGTATTGTGTTCAGTTCTGGTGTCCCCAGCATAAGGACATGGAACGGTTGGATCCAGTCCAGAGAAGGGCCATGAAGTTTTTAAGGGCACTGGAGCACCTTCCCTACAAAGGTAGATGAGAGAGTTGGGGCTGTTCAGCCTGGAGAAGAGAAGGTTTTGTGAAGACCTCACAGCAACCTTCCAGCATCTTCTTGATGGGGGCCTACAGGGAAACCGGAGAGGGACTCTTCATCAGGAACTGTAGTGATAGGACAAGGAGTAATGGTTACAAACAAAAAGAGGGGAAAATTAGGTTAGGTATTAGGAATAAATTCTTTATACAGAGGGTGGTAAGATACTGGAACAGGTTGCCCAGGAAGGCTGTGGATGCCCCAACCCTGGCAAGTGTTCAAGATCAGGCTGGACAAGACCTTGGGCAACCTGTTCTAGTGAAAGCTGTCCCTGCCCATGGCAGGTGAGGTTGGAACTAGATGATATTTAGGGTCCCTTCAAACCCTTAACATTTTATGATTCTCAATAATTTTCTTTTGAGGCTTTTTTTATAATAGGAAGTAAATAGATGTGATCAGAGACCATGAAAACTGAATAACAACAAAGGAATTGTATCACTACAAAAGCATTCACTTGTGTTGCATGAAACAGAATGGGACTGAGATTTGGCCAGAACAAGTGGAATCTTTTATTTGCTGGGAATCTAGGAATATTTACATATATTTTTAAGTGAAATCTACCAGTTTGAACAGCATCAACTTGTTTTTATTGCACAATTTGACCATGAATTGAATTATTTTTGCCAAGTTTTGTTAATTTACCTGGCCAGTTTTATACAATTTATGCACAGTTAATACTTCACTCATCAACTCTATGTAAATGATGGAATTCTTCCCTTCTCTTTGCTCCTAATGTCACACAATAATATCTGCCCATTTCTGACTAAATTACACAGCTAAACTTTGAGATATATACGTGTACTAACTAGTATAATACATTGTTTCTTAATTCCTTCTGTTCCTTCTTTATTTTTTGTTAGTTATTAAGAGATCTTTGTCAGCTATGGGTGGATTCATAATGAAGTCTTCTCTTAAATAAAAAATTATCCCAAATACTGTGTGTTATGCAATAAAAATTATGTATGTAAAGAGAGACTATTTAAGGAATTGAAGAAAAAATTAAAGATTTGTCTTTTCCTCTTCTTGAAGAGTCTAGGAATTTCTTGGATTTGAGCTACATCCTTTACCACAAAGGTACAATGTCAGGTTCAAACTGATACAAGAGCAGAACTACTAAAAAAAGTATATCTCAAGAGCATATCTGGCATCTGAAGAGTTCTGTCACAAATTCTAGGAGCAAGGTGTGCCCTCTTCCCACTCCCACCAGGGAAATCTATGAAGACCACTAGCTGCTAATCCAGATCACCTGCTGCCTTCTGGGAGGCTGAGCTGGAATCTGAAGTACTGCAGATGACTGTCCATTCTCAAAAATCAACTACCCTTTATGAAAACTCAAGAAAATTACTGAGGGAGTTTGTGGCCTATTGTGGTCTTTAGCAGTCCACAGCTTCCTTGCAAGGGGAAGCTGAGAGGCAGGCACCAATCTCTTCTCTCTGGTGACCACGGACAGAACACAAGGGAAGGGCATGAAGTTGTGTCAGGGGAGGTTTGGATTAGATATTAGAAAAAGGTTCCTTATCCAGAGGATAGTTGGACACTGGAACAGGCTCCCCAGGGAAGTGGTTACAGCACCAAGTCTGACAGAGCTCAAGAAATATCTGGGCAATGCTCTCGGGCACATGGTGTGACCCTTGGGGTGTCCTGTGCCAGGCCAGGAGTTGAACTCGATGATGCTTGTGGGTGCTTTCCAACTCAGGATAATCTGTGGTTCTATTTGTTTTCTTAGGGATGGACTGGAATTATTACCAGAATAATAAACATCAAAGGTAGGGTGCTTCAGGTAGCTATACGTAACACTATGTATTTATTCAATTTGATAATAAGATTTGATAATGAGATGTCTTACTGTTCACATAAATGCTTATCCATTTTGATATCAATAATAGATAAAATATACTATATATTTTAATTTATGTTAAATTATGCAGGGACCGGAAGGGGCTCATCCATAGAGAAGTCCAGGCAGTGTGTGTATGTATGTTTATCATTCTGCAGGGTCTGCAGTTGTCATGAGTGCTTGACACTGCATGTGGAAAAGCATTGTACTTTCTCTAAATGATGTATTTGATTACAACCAAGTATTTATGAAGCTTCCAGCTGCACAGTACTTACAGGATCTTCAGCAAGTTAAAAATGACAGTACTGTTGTGCATACTTAGCTCTCTTTTCCTGCCATGCTATTTAAGATCTGAATAATCCACTTTTCTATACATGATGGTAAGCCTAGGTAGGAATAAGGAGAAATTCACACGGTAATGAAACAAGATTAAGCCATTTAAATCACTCTAGAAACCAGAAGGCAATGCACCCCATAGTTATTTTTGTTCTAGTCCTAGATCTGTACTTTCATTTAACAACCTCATGAATGTTTTAGTTGAGAAGGGAGGCGTATGTTGCTCCTAGCAAGCCAACTTACATAATTAGAAGTAAAAAAACTTCTGAATATATAAGCATGTCTACAGGTCTGCTTTCAATACCATCACTGTCTGCTTAAATGTTATATAAGAGGACAGGCTTAGTGCTATTCCCTCTAACCATGAGGAAATTCAGAAAGATTCAGAGATAAAGATTAGAACTTCTGCTGCTCCTGAAGTGCTGTGGGTACACACTGTGAAAATACTGCTTCATGTCAGGAAGTACTATATGCTTCATTCAGGTGCTTTGGACATTTGCAGTAGGAAAATGGACCGCAGATGAGCGAAACTCCACAGTGTAGCTACAGCAAGGGGACTTGCACATATGCCTTCTAATTTTCACAACTTACATACCTTTCTAAATCTAGGGCCTGTGGGGGTGGAATAATCTGGAATTGGAGTGGTCAGGATGGGAAGAAAACAGACATAAGGAAAAGTCTGAGAAAGCTCTGGTGACAGAAGGATTTGACAACTACAAAGTTGCATACAAAGAGATGGAGAAGCAATAGGTAAAAGGCACAGCATAGCACCTAGAAGAATGATGTGTAAAATAGAATGGGACATCACAAGTCTCTGATGCATCATTCCACTTTCCTCTGAAAGTTCATTGCACTGGTGCAAAGTACTGAGAGAGTATTTTAAGGGCCTCAAATAATTTCAGTTTTGCTTATGCACCTTTTCATATTCTGATTAAGTAATGAAATTTTACTCAAGGAAGCATCTGTGGATGGGACACATGTACAAGCATTTGTGCTTGATGTGTTAGACAACTCATCCACTCAGGTAACATAAACAATACCAGGTAACCATTGCAATAAGAATGTCAAATATAGAAAATACGAATGGTCTGAAGTATATTTTTTTACTGAGATCTAGCTGAGGGCCTCTAAATACTGATCAAATCTGATGAGTCTATGATTTTCAAGTGGACTTTGAATAAGTATGGAAAGAAAGAGTCCTAGAGCAAATTGTTATCGATAGTTGTTCTTTGCAGCATAATCTCTTCCCCAACACTTCAAACAAATGTCTAAGTTTGGATCATAACTCATATCTCTACTACACACACACACACACACACACACACACACACACACACAAACACAAAAAAACAAACAAAAAAAAACCACCAAAAAACCCCCAAAGCAACCCCCCCACAAAAAAAACCCAACCAACCAAAACAAACAAAAAACACCAACAAAACAAACAAAAAAAAACCTCAATGCATTTTTTTATCTATAAGAATATAGATAGAAGAGACCATAGTTTAAAATAACCAAAGATCAAAGTTTGTCTAAAGCTTGGCTTGGGTTTTCCTTTGGGTATGAGACTATTGTACCAACTTTTAAGTGCATACTCAAATAGAGAAGACATGAGACAAAATACTTCAAAGTAAGTACCTTCCTTCACATTGACTTCTTGCTTATCAAGGCCCAAGTGAAATCTTAAAAATCTTGAAATTCTCAACTCGAATCCATAGTTCTAGCTAAGCAAAGGATGATCTTTTTTACAAGATAAACTAGTCTAGACTCAAAAGTTTGCAGTGATGGATAGTCTAATAAGTCCTTCCCTGCTTGTGCAATTCTTATAACCTTTATTTTAATCTGAATATTTCAAAACACAGCTTTCTGATACTGGATCTTGTTATGCCTTCTGCTGGATTAAAGAGTCCTCAAAGCATTCCTGAAGTGGTTTCCTGAATGCTTTCCAATTTTTCAAAATCCTTTTGAAGGTGTAGATACTGGGGCTGGACACGGTATTCCAGCTGACAGTTAAGTTTCATTACCTTGAAATAAGGATTAACTGGGAAGTCAAAACTACATAACTTGGTGTAGTGACATTTCACCTTTGGTGACCTGGCTTAAAATTTGTGTTTGGTCAGCAAAGGAAATTGTTTTTCTAATCTTATCCGAGCCCCTTCTCACATTTTTCCATATCAAAAAAGAATTGCTTTCACTGGCATAATTTTCCTTTGTGACTAAGGACAGGCCTAGCACTGGGCAGGCTGAATAACAGCTTTGAATGGCGAGGACATGCTGCCAGAGCTGTGTCCATCCTGGGTGCAGTCTGTGGCTCCTGTGCTCCCAGGCACAAACACATTGGGAGCAAACACTGTGTGTACATGAGCTGCATCTGCCCACTTTCCCCTGCCCTGACCTTAGGCACAGCCAGTGCAGCCCCTAGCTGGATCCCTTCACCCCTTTGCTTGGTGGTCCTGCCTGAACAACAGTGAAGGAAGCAATTTTCTTTACAGCCTTAGAATGAAATGGTATTTCACAGCTGCAAAACTATATAAAGACTTGAGGCTTACAAGCCGAGCAACAGAAGGCAGCCTAAATTTAAAACCCTCTTTGCACTATAGAATATTGCCAAACAATATCCAATGAAGAGAGTGAGATGTTACCAAAAGGTTTTTCTTCAATAAGTAAAAAAAGTATGACCACATACCAAGTATTTAGGTAGTGATGTCTTCCAGACTATGAAGAGATAGCAAGGGAGGTCAAAAAGTAAAGAGAATCTAGTTGGTGCAAAAAATTACTATATTATTATAATATTATTAGAATAAGATAGTTGTACTTCTATGGGGTTTGGATAGACTCATGAGTATTAAAATACATAGGCATTAACATATGCATAGCTATATTCCAATACAAAGCTTTTTACTTGCCAAACCCCCATTTTTCATTACAAGATAAAGTTCCAACATAGCTGTTGGGATTCATCTGCAACAATTTTAGCTTCTAAAGTGTTAATAATCTACTTTAAGTTTGTCACCTAGGTCCCCTTTTGTGATTGGCAGAAGGAAAAAGATAACCCTGGAGTTATTGGTACCATAGCCTCACACATGGCTTCAGAAGAAATTATTTGCCCTATAAACATGCTTCTTTTTCTCCATCAAGTATCAAAAAAGCTCCTTTGTATTTGATGTGATTTTTAAGAAACTGAAGTTAGGTAGTTGTTGTAGATACCCCCACCCATGAAGATTAGAAATGTATATGGATACTAATGGCTATAGTCAGTGTTTAATCAACGTAACAAATAATCATAAATGCCATTGTAGCACATTCCTAATGCAGTGGTGCCCACTATTGTGAAGAAATAGGATGAGGAATAGTTAGAAGATGTGTGAGAACCCTGAAAGAAAGTCTATCCTAATTTCAAGAGTTGTTGATGTACCTGATGTCCGTAAGATGTGATACTGAACAAATATTCCAGCAGGATTGTCAAGGAAGAGGGAGATAATATAATCAGAAAATTATTAGTGAAGAAGTGTCAATGAACCCTTTATTTTTTGCATCAAAACATCCTGTTGTACTTAGGATAACCTTGCCAAACTCCTAATTTGGAAGCCATGATATGACAGCTTAAAGTGTTGGTAAGAAAAATTTGGTTGCTTAGAAATTTATGCCTTTTGGTTAGAAATCAGACTGCCTGTGCCAGAGGGATAAGCTGGATGTTTCCACTGCTTTGCTGAAGGAAGAGTTGGGATGTGGGAAGTTGTTATAATCCTGGCTGAAGGCAGCCCAGCTGGGCTCAGTTTCCCTGTCCCCCTGTAGGTCCCAGAAGCAGCAAGTCTGGACTGCTAATGCATTTCCTTGACTCTTTTTCTCCTATATTTCTGCCCACTCTTCCTCTCCTGTCCATGATGAGAATGTCTGGCTCTTGCCCTGATCCACTTTCATTCCAGTCTTGGAATGGAAAAAATCAGCTTTGCTTGCACAACCGAGATCTCACTATCTGTCCCTCCTTATTAAACCCTGTCAGTCTTGAAGGGGGCATGCACAGCATGGGGAGGTATGCCTTTGACATAGGGAGCTCTCTAGAAGAGGCTGAAAGACTCTTTCAGACAGAAACAGTGGGTTTGTTTCAAATTGATGCACTCTACATTGAAATGTCAGCTTTTTTTTCTGTCCTGTTATTTCCACTAATCAGTTTAAAAATCTCAAACAAATGATGTTTAGAGTCCAAATATAAATCAATTAATAATAATCATATTTATAGTCTCTTGTTCTGTTATAATTAATAATTTCATTGATTTCTTTAAAAATATAAGTACTGTAACAGAATATTTAAAGTAGATACATTAATGTTTCAAAGTTTCTAATTTTTTCTGAATCTGTTCAAAACTTCCCGGAGAAAATACAAGATTATTCTTCAATCAGAAACATTCCTCAACAAAATTTTCTTTTAAAAGGCTCTTGATGAGATGTATTTGGATTTCTGAGCAGCTATTGCCCTAAATCATTTCATCACTGAGGTCTGTATAAAGGAGCCTCACTTGGTGGAAAAGAATAACATCCAAGCAGCCTCATCTGGAAGAATATTAGCAGTAGCAGAGATCTGCAAGGTTTTCATTTGGTTAGCAGAAGGCCTTCAAAGTTTGCAAAGTAGTAATGTTTCCTGCTTCAGAAGGATTGAAAGTAAAAAAATAGCTTATAATTCAAATTCAAGGAAGAGTATGAAAGAATTACTTACTTTCTTGCCAAATAGGATGCAGCAGGAGATAAAGGTTCTTAGGAGTTTAATAGATACTGAGAGGGTGGTCAAACACTGGAATAGGCTTCCTAGAGAAATGTTCAATGCCCACACCCTTTCTGTGCTTAAGAAGCATTTGGACAGTGACTTTAACAACATGTGTTAAACTTGGTCATCCCTTGGTCAGGCTGAGACTAGATGATCATTGTAGGTCCCTTCCAACTCAAGTAGTTCTATTCTATTCTATTCTATTCTCTTCTATTCTATTCTATTCTCTAAGCAACACAGTACCTAAAACACCCTTGGACTTTCAGGGATTTCAGCTGTTTCGGGCATATGCAGATTTGGTATAATTATAAAAACAACAATGTAATGAACCTTATGTAGGTATGCTCACCATTCAAACTGTGCTGTGCTTTTCGAAGTACACGTCTGTTATGTACTAGATTTTCAGAAACCATAACTGTTACCTTATTGTCACCTGCCATTTACAACAATAACCAAACTCTCCTAGCTGGAAACAAAACTAGTGATGCTGGGGCAATGCTGATCATATCAGGGAATACCAGCTGTGCTGTGAAAACAGTCATTGATAGTACACTGCACACCAAGAAGGAATATTCGTGATGTCCCCATGTATTATGAGTATGTAATTAGTTGAGCAGAGGATGAGAGTTTAGATGCATGCATGGACCAGTGCAAAAGGTGTATGAACTATTGCTTAAACCCTTTGAAGGTTGTCAGCACCACCAGGTATTTATGATCTGCCTTAGAAGCCTAAAGACAGAACCTTTGTGCCTCTGTAGTCACAGCACAAGGACCCTCTCCATAGTTGCAACTCGTTATTTACTCATCTACATTGTCTGCTGGAAGACAAAGGAATCAATCTTTCAAGAGTTTAGCTTCAGTTCTTTGGCACACAGCGTGGAAAGTCCATGTGTCATCAATCCTTTGAGTGAACCCAAGTTACAAATCGGAGCAGCACACTAACATTAACAGAGCTCTTTACTCCAGAACCAGACAGGCTTGGTTCTCAGCTTAATAGACTTACTTAAGAAAAAAACTCAAACAACAAAAAACCAAACATATATAGGAAAAGGATGTGTTTCCATCTCAAGACTAATAAAATCTACAGTTTTGGCTTCACTCCATCTAGTGGCAACCAGGAAGAAATCCTCCCTCCTCCTTCCACACAGAAGGAGCAGTGCATGAGCTATGGCTACAAGTTAGTTTTGGATGTGTGTGGCAGGGTTTGGGCTTGTTTATAGTCACTGAAGTCCAGGAGTCATCAATTAATGGGCTTTGATGTGTTCACCACTGACAGGACATGGCTCCCATTGCACCACACCCTCCTTGGTGCAGGAGCGTGGAATGGGAACTACTCAAGAGGAGGCAGGAGGAGAAATTTCCCCATGTAGATGGAAGCAAAGATCTGCTGAATGCCTGTAAACAAGGCGTGCTGTGGTAGAAAGGTCTGAGAAAAATGCATTTGTAGCTTCTGATAAAGGTTTCTTAAGCAATGGAAAGGCAACAGAGAAGAGGCAGTTTCATTCATCATCAAATGTATCCTAGAGCCCTCAGTAAAAAGTCTTGGCTCAAATCTTCTTTTCTGATGTGCTGGAAGCAGACTAGTTCTTACAAAGTCTTCTAGGTATTAACATGTCAGCCCTTGCTCGACATTATTTTTCTCTGATACTTTATCTGAGCTTGCAACACTTGGGTCTCCATGTGAGTTTCTAAAGAGAACAAAAGTCACAGGAAGGTAAGGCACATCTGTGTCTGCCTCCAGGTGCATGCTCAGAAGCAAAGGATTCTCTCTGAGGACATCAGTTCTCACATGAACTTGCCTAGGTTGGCTTTTATGTTGGAGTTAGATACATTGAATGGTCTGTGCAAAAGCTATCGAAATCAAACACCTGAATTTTAGAAGTGTTCAAATACCATTGAGATCTGTAAGCTTTAAGTAAAGTATAAAAATTCATTATATATGTATGGGCACACACACACACACACACACAGACTACATATTTTACTACCTGCATATATACAGTTACATATACATAATGTAACTGCTTCTTAAAGAACTTAGCAAAGGATCTGGGTCTCATTCTCCTGTATTTTGTATAATAGACAGTTTAAAAGAAATGCTTCTGAAATTCTGTGTGAAGGCAGATATAGAAAGCAATTTTATATGGCCTCTCTATCAATCAGGGTAAGAAAAGAAACAAATTTAGTGAGATAATTTTCATGAAGCATAACTGAATCATGCCTCTGTTTTCATTCAAATCATATAGTAATTAGTAAGTGATGATCTGGTTTAGAAGAAGGAACATATTGTTTTTGTACACTTTGCTTTGTGTACTGTTTGGGCTAAATTAAGACAAATAACTAAGACAATATTTTTCTTTGATATCAGTAAATACTGGCATCAAGAAACCATTGCCCCATTATATTTAATGGGAAGAATTCAGTCTAAACCTTTTTTTCATCAAGTTGAGGAGGTGATGTCATATGGTAAAGGCTGGATATTCCAAATAAATCACTAACAAGTCATTTTGGCTGCGCAATATGTGTATCAGATATGCAATTGAACATGTCTGGAAGAAAATGCATTATTGTCATAAGACTTAGGAGTCAGAGCCTGATGAGTCTGTATATCTTGCAAACAGTTACACAAGTAACCAGACATTTCCTGCGCAACTCAACGTTTTTAAGGGAATGTCCTAGACTTTATAGCAAATAACCTTGGATTACACACTCAGACCCTGATTCAGCACCCACTGGTGAGTGTTTCACTCTCTTCCTGTAGACCCTCACACGACATGCTTGTCAAACGTGCATTGTAAAATCCATTGCAATATCCAAAGGGCACCAGTGACTGAGCTTTCGGCATTAGTGTGTTTCAGAGCTGTGGTTCCCAAGACATGGCAGCAGCTAATAATGACAGGCCATCTTCTCTACATTTCTTAGTATCTGGTCCTGAGTGTCCTGAATGATTTAGAGCCCAGGGAACTGGACCCACCCCCTCAGCACCCAGAAGCTACTCCGGTGCCCAGTGCTTGTTCTGCTCATTGCAGATGCCTGCCCCATGTGGGGATTGCTCCAGCTCCAAACTCATGGTCATCAGCAGTGCAAGGCAGATACTGTTATGTCCACTGCTGTGCTTCAGTCTACCCATGGGAGGCCACGGATGTGTAGGTGTCTGGCTGTGGGTGTCTGGCTCTAAGGCAGATGTCCTGGAGGGTGAGTTAAGTTCCCCATGGGGAGTGTGCAGTAGATTTAACTGCCTCATAGGCAGTGTGTGATATCCAAAGGTTATGAGGGTATTTACTAAAGCTCCTGCTAATTTGATCTGCCATAAATCCTAAAAGGTTTTATCAGCAGGAGGAATCAAAAAATAAGCTCATTACTCTTTCTCACCAATTGACCATGATCTTTTTCCCTAATTTGATTACCTAAACTTATGAATTGACAGCAAACAAAGTATCAGTGAACAAATTAGACTTCTTCCCCAAAACAACATAGCAGAGCTCCCTCCAGAAGAGGAGCTATGCCAGTATAAGCTTGGTTTATGTAAGACTCAATTTTTGTGGAAAGGTTACTGAGGATCCACCCTGCAGAAAATCAGAGCAGATGTGTAAAGTCTATGTGGAAATAGGAGCCTTCCTTTCTGATCGATCTGCAGTGATACCTCAGGCATGGATTAGACCCTAGGAAGAGCATTTCTCATGCTATAAAGTCTGGAGGTGGGTGAATATTTTTACAATCAAAATGAGGCTGGGGAAAAAAAAAAGAGAAAGAATAAAAAAGAAAAAGCTGGCATGTCTCCAGGAAGCTCTGTTTTTCATTTCACCTGAACTGTTTAGAATTTTTACAACTGAAAATTGCTTCTTTCCATCTGTGAAACATTTGCTTCTTGGAAAAGATGCACAAAGCCAAGACATGAAAGACATTTGAAATAAATAAATAAACTAAGGCATTCTTTGGAGAATCCATGCTGTTTCCCTACTGCTCCCCATTTTCTTATGAAGACCTCTCCACAGATGGAGGGCAGCCATGGTGTCCTCAGCAGTAATGAGTGAGGGAAAATAATTTCAGTAAGTAAATTACAGTAGCTCATATGCCTGCAGTCTTAATAGATTCTGTTTCTAAAGCATAGGCCACAACTAGTTTAGTGAGGGGAGACCATCTTTCATGTATGTGCATTCAAAAATGTTACAATTTCCAAAGAATAGTTACCTAATAGAATCATCTGTGGGTAGTACTGCCTGATATAAATATTTTGTGCAGGATAGGGATGGAGGATGTCAAGTTAGGCTACTGCAGGAACTTCAGAGACAATTCAGGGCTGTGCTCCTGTTGGCATTATGGTAGCTGAAGATCATTTTGTATAGCTCAGTAGAGAGAGAGATAAACCAAGCCATTTCTCTGGTCTCTCTATAACCTCCCAAAGTTTATAAGTAGCCAATAACAAAAATAAAATGGCAATGGTGGCTACTGCCAGGTTCAGAACTCCTCCTGCTCCTCTATGACTACATCCCTCTTTAAAAGGTGTCACAAAGAAAATTACCCAGAATTTCTGAACAGAAACTATGCCAGGTAATTGAGAAATTTTCCTCTGCCCTTTAATCTGAAATTATTGCAGATTATAAATAAAGCAGAGAGAAGGATCTCCAAGCAAGGACAACACCAAGGGCAGATACTTGCTCGGAAAGAATTGAAGCCTTTCCATTGACTTCAGCCAAACTATGCGGGCTCATGCTGGCTGCAAACTTTACCCTATATTTTTCTCCCTGGAAAGAAGTTACCATCCTTCCACATGCTCCTGGTAGTGACAAAGTTCAATCAGCGAGAGCTGTCAAATTCTACCTGCCCAGAAGCAGGGATCTGTGTTTGCTAAGGGTTTTACTGGATTCAGAATCAGAAAGCAAATGTTGCATTAGCAGGCAATAGAAAAAGTTACTGGGCTGTCCTCTCTCAAAGTGATTAATTATTCAGTGTGACTAAACTGATTAATTATTTAATGGAACTTTTCTTAATTGTTGCTTAGCAGCTCTGGAACAGAGGAAGGAGTTATTTGGAAGATTGCATACCATTCTACTCTCTGTCAGGTGTGTTGATTTGCAGCTAGATGGTGGCACCAGCCTCGATGGTCGACCAAATTGGAGACCACATTTCCTTCATGATTTGTGTTGCTGGAGCTAGGGAGTGTATTTGAAGAATGCAGGAGAGGAGCCAGGTCTGGTAAGGGCCTGAGGAATCCTTTTGTTATTCAGATTGAAAGCTTGGCTGGTTATGTAGAGCACATAGAAGATTTGCTACCTCCTCTGTTACTACCCTGGAGAACAGAAAGCATGGATAAGATCTCCTTTGGAAGCTCATACTGTTAAAATAGACTCAAGAGTCTACTGCTCCTTCTGTTAAAATAGACTCAAGAGTAAACCTATTCTTCTAAAATCTTATGTTTAGCTTACAGTAATTTTGGATACACAAAATATCAAGTTTTGAGGAAGAAAAAAAAGAAGAGAAAACCCATAAAGGGCATGTGTTTGAACCCAGGCTCAGCAAGGCGTTGCTCTGTAGATGAATTTGCAAACCTCGGTTCTATCATTCTGCTAAAGTGAGAGCTATCAGGGTCTCCTTAATGTGTTACACAAAAGGGCTGCAGCACACAAAGCCTGGAACACATCAGTTCACAGATCCCGAGAGGGTCCTGTGGAGTCTATTACTTTGATGAAGTGGTATTTAAAATTGCATTACCCAGCAGTTGTTTAACCCTCCAGATGTTGCCCCTGTGGAGTGTTTAATACGACGTGAAGTGCTGGTAGGCTAGGCCGTAACCTCGTGTCATCTATTCAGCAGGTCACGTCAGGTCTTACCATCTTCTACTAAATGAATACAGGATGACCCGACATAGCAACTTTCCTCTTCTGCTGTTCTTTTTCTCTTTTTTTTTTTTTTTTCAATAGGGAGTAGGAAAACCAGAAGAAAACAAAACAAATCCAAAGGAACGGGAGAAAAGAAGGACATCTCAAAGCAAACTCAGGAACTTTTGTTCATCTCGGTTCGTGATTCCCTCCCGTTTGCGCTGATAGCCCCGATCCAGCAGCTTGGTGCTGCCATCTGCTGTTTCTCTTGCTGCTCACGCTGCCCACGTTTTTGGGCACATCAGCGAAGAGCAACTTAAATAAATCACCATCACGAATAAATAAAAGGTAATTCTAAAGGGAAAGAGGTAAAGAGCCTAGAAGTGAAAAATCTCACTTAATTTTTGATAGCATTTTTTAATCTTTGAGCAACATGCTAATAGTAATTCCTATGGTCACCAAAAAGATGAGGCATGAGCAACTCAGCTTTAAGGAACATTTAACCTGGAATTTCTTATGGCTTATAGGTCAAGGACCTGATGCTCCACAGTGGTTTTCATGGTTTAGATATTTGGTGCCACAGCTATTTGTTTTACAGAGCTGGCTTCCAAAATCAGTTAAAACCAAGGAACAAACTTGTTTAGATTAGCGCAGGGCACTTGTTAGATCACCTCTGCAAAGACGAAACTTTCTGTCCAAAGGCTGGGTACCTTCTGGGACATCAGCAGCTTTTAAGAACATGAACGAAATCCCTGTGTTCGCCAGAAGGAATTCAGTTGGCATATGACTTGTCCCATCAGCCCAATTAGGCTCTCTGGTATCTAGCTGGGCTGTAGTTCTGCCACCATCTGGGTTAAAACACAGTCCTGACAGGATTTCTGTTTTGAAGGTAGATATGGAAATGAGGAGTGAACTTTTGTTGGGGGTTCCTTGTAGCACAAACAAATTTGAACTTTTTATAGAGTAAGAACATTGACATCCAGGATGTTGAAAATCAAAAACATTTTACCATTATTACACAGAACTCTATGTTTTCCTTCCATACTTTTATTTTTGTGCGGAAACCTATTTGCACTTCTCAGCCAAGTCTTTACCAAAGATTTCAACAGGGCTAAGATTTCAACCCTTGCTGGCCAGTGTTAGCACAAATGTGATAGGTGTTACTATGACTACATCTATGGAGAACTGGTACTTAGAGAAAATAACAGTTTACTGGCATCTCTTCTAGTGAAGTTTTTGAGATTCAAGTATCAAGAATGTAGACATGTATTGAACTCACTCTGCCAGCACAAATAATCTCTTGACACAGGACTGCAGCCACAGAAATCAGTGCCAGCACAGCTCTCTCAAATTTGAAAGGATTGACCACTTCCTCTCACTGTTACAAAACCCTGTGTAGGAATGTAAAACAGAAACTACAGCACATGAGAGCTCAGGAATGGATGTCTGTCACACCAAACCCTTGACAAATGTGTTTTCCATAATCTGGCTTCACCTTCTGCTATTCTAATAGCATCCTATGGAGTGGAACCTTTGGCAAGTGGTGTCTTGTAAGTACTGTAGGATCTTCTTGCCTGATACAGATAGCAGCAGTAAAGCAGCATTTAGTGTGGAAGAGGTTCTCCACTGTAATCCATAAAGGTGGAGCTTGGGAACTAACAAGAGTTGTGCTGTAATTTCTAGCTCTGAGGAATGGTCCTTCTTACCTTTGCAGATCCATCTCCTCTGTCACTTACCTCTTCCAAAAATGCAAGGCTTTGTGAGCTCTTTGGCTGCAAGAACAGGCATCTTTGCATCCTCTCAGGATGAAGTAGCTAGACTCAAAAGAAGCATTTTCTCTGTATGTGCTTTAGTGAAAAGATGTAAACAAGGTCAGTGAGCAGACTTGTGCTTACAGAACAGCAGACCTCGTGCTCCAAGTGTGGTTAGTGCCAGCGGGACAGAATGGGCTCCCAACCTGGGAACTGCTCAATCTTGATAGGCACCCACCACTCCAGTTCTGAGACTGAAATTGTGCTGCCAAAGATTCAGTAGACCTAAACCCAAGTTTAGAAATGCTACTAATACACCCACAAGTCATTTTAGTCTCTTCCCTCTCCTCTCTTCCCTCCTGTTCTTGTCGAGCCCAAATATCAACAGTTAAAGTAGGCATTTGGTATAATGCAAAATGTAAAGTGAATTGGCAACAGCATAAATCTGAAATGCAGATATGTGAAGATACATTTAGAGAGAAAAAACGTCTTCAATATATTTGAGCTGCAATTGGAACATGAGTGCATATGGAAGAAACAGTACTCTCAACCCATCCTACCAGACTTCCAGAACTGGAGCCAGCTGTGCCGGCAATAGGCAGTAAGTGTCAGCCTGGGGCTGGAGGTTGTGTTCATGCCTCTAGGAGCAACCAGGAAATGAAAATCACCATTATTGTGCTGGTGTAGATGTAACTCATGTGCAGTTGCTCAGTACTTTGCACGGGAGCCAGAGAGAGCACGTGTAGGGAGCAGGCAAGTGTAAGGGTACATTGCAACTCTGGCCAAATAGTGTTCTCCTTTCCAGGCCAAGCACACTCCATTAGCTAAACTAACCGAAAACAGGTGACCTAACCTTTGAAAATCAACAGTATCATTGTTCCCATGTCTTCCAGGGTACAAAGAGCATTTATAAAAGCAGGTTTTACTGGATCATATTGCACAGTTCAGTTTACCTTTCAGTATCAAGGTCTTATTTAAATGGTGCATATATATCAATAACAAAGACAATTCAGTCATTACCAAATTTTAGTCTCATCTGACCTGAAAATTCCCATTCTAATACCTGTATTTTGGGTATAATTGCTGTCAAAGTATCATCTTCTGAACACAGACACTTCAAAAGATTTAAACTGCTATTGTGACTGTCCTGTATACAATAGAAGAAATATATTGTTACTGCAGAGGAAAATGACTTGTTTCATGCTTCTCACATAGTATCTTTATTAAACATTTGGACAGGTAGGCATCCATTTATTTATAAGTAATCTATGGCTTCTTAGTTTGCAAATGCTGGTTGAAAGTTCACAAGAGCAGGCTTTTCTGTGAACTTTCTGTATTTATAAGTTCGGTCACCGCAATAAATCCTGAGCTTATTGCCTGCTTAGCAGCATTTTGCGCTGTACCCCAAAGGCTAAAGCTTGGAGCTCTGCATCTGAATATTTCAAAACCTCTGAACAGCTTGATTGGAGTTTGATTTTCTTCTTAAATAATGCAAGTTGTTCTGGAAAGAACATGGAATCGCAATTACCTGACAGTCAAATCCTTGGTCACTAACATACAAAGCTCCACTACCACTAATAGAGGTTTCATTGGAGCAAAGCTTATTGCAGCATTTTGTAGTTGCTAGAAAAAAAGTGTTCTTTGTGCGTGCTGTAGTTCAGAGCTGTAAGGTCTTTGTGAATGGTTACTCTCAAAGCGCTACAGAAGTTCCCCGGTTCAAGGTGGCTCCTGGCTCCTCGGAAAAAGGAATGTGGGTTTCCAGCCTGGGAGGAGAGAAATAAGTGAAAAAGGAGCATCCTTGGGCTAGGCAGGACAGGTCTGCTTAGTGCAGCTCTGCAGCCTGGACAGTCAGTGCTAAGCTGGTTCAGAAGGAAGCAAGGTGAGTGCTGACCCCAGTAAACACAGTGCACATCCATGAATCCAAGTCATCAATCACAGTAAAAGCTCCTCCAGCCCTATTTGTTAGAGAAAAAGGATTTTCAGATTATAAAACCAGGAGTCACTGTGTGGTCACCTAACCACATAATTTAGGATACAGAACATCCTTGAATTTGATCCAGTGAAAACTTGAGTAAATCTCTTAGATTAAAAAAACCCAACAACATCTATTCTCGATTTAAAAATTGCTAATGGTAGAAAAGCCACAATAACCTCTTGCAAACCATACCAGTAGCTATGTATTTCCTTGATGAAATGTGTAGCCTTTTCATCCTGTGCATTTGTCCAGCTCCAGCCACCAGATCTTTTTATATCTTTACTTGCTGGATGGGAAGAGCATTAGTCCTGAAGTAAATACTTACCATCTATAACCAAAATCCTTAAACTTTTTCTTGGCATGCTTAAATGATTGCACACCTACCACTTTATCCGAAGACACTTTCCAGCCTTTTGGTTGGTCTCAGAGCAATCTTTAAGAGCGCATGAAGCAAACTCTGTGCTTCAGAGCTCAACACACATACAGAGGAAATCAGGCCTCCGTGCCAAAAATGCGTATTCCCAGGGGTTACATTAGTTTCTGACCAGTTTTGTTCCTGGAGCTGACACCCAGCTAATGCCCTGGATGTGAACCAGCATATCCAGTTTAAACCCACTGCCCCCTGGTGAAGCATGCTTCCCACAGCACATATAGCCCCTACAACTTGTTGCTCTGCACCTGACTTCACTTTTGCCCACCGGATAAATGACTATTGCTCAATCATACAACATCAAATGGCCAAACTCTTCAAATTTCTGCCTCTAAAGTTCCTTCAATCCTCATTTAAGATAGAGGAATCTGGTAATCTTTGTAGTCATTGTAAGGCTTTAAGTGACAATTTTGTGTTTTTATTATTAATAGTAAAATTTGTACTATATTTTTGCAGAACACTGTCAGAAGCAAGGCCACTCACTGCTGAACTGTTTAACTGCAGAAATATTAGCCAGTGTCATTGTTACTCTGTGTATCTTCATTTCCCTGAAGTCACACATTATTATTCACTTAATGTCTAAGGTATTATATAAAGATTCCATGCTGCATTTTCAGCTCAGAGAGGTCTCTCTCAAATGAAGGAAGGGTAGCAAATGCAAGTAATCTTCTCTGCTCCTGTAATGCTTTTCGGGTAAGAGCAGCAGTTACTAATTAATCAGCTCCATGAACTAATTAAAATATCTTCTGCATGTACCATTCATATAACATATGTAGGTGAAATGAAAGCCACAGCAAATATAAATAAAAGTTTCACAAGAATTTAGTGACAGGCCATGAAGAGGACCCTGGGAGAAAAAGGGAAACAACTCTCTTATGCCTTGCTTTATGCATAAAGACAAATTCACTTTCTTTCTGAAAATGGTTGATACTCAGCCTTGGCTCTGCATGTCAACTCCACTTCTTTTCCCTCTTTGAAATGCTGAGCGTCTTTTGATATGTTTGGTAAGTCTCTATTAATCCATTCCCATCAGAGTGCTAAAAAGACACATATCATGTAGGAAAAAATTGCATAGCTCTCCTTCCACATGGAATTCGGCAAAAGCAACCAGCTGCAAACAAGCAAGGATGCATATTTCCATGATTCATGCTGCAGAACCCACCATAGGCTGTGGGACTGTTGTACAGAATTTGAGCTTTCACAGAAAAAAAAAATGCTACCAGGCGGCCTGATGGTGAGGGAAGTCTTCCCAAACAGGAACTGAACATGAATCAAATCAGGATGACTCAGATTGTTTTTGTGATTCTGCAGAGAGACAATCTGAGATAATAGCTGGGTTGTGTGAACTATTGCTATAATTTATTACAATAAAAATTCAAAATACAATGACTTACTATTGTGAATTAGGTTTTTATTTTCTCTATATATATCAAAAGCACTTTAATATTTAGATTTCTAGCCCCTCTGTATGAATAAATACATATAAAAATATTTATAAAAGTCCTCCGTATGCTTCATAGCAAACATGCAAATTATCATCTTAACAAACATAGCAACATCCCTTTTGTATGCTCAGTGAAGTGCACTTTGATAAGAAAACAGTAATGTGTAGCAGCAAGATTGAGTTATGATGGGAGGTAGCCAACCTTCGGACATCAAGGAATTTATAATTCTATCATTACATGTTGAAGCTTGAAGCTTATGACAGAACTTTCTGGGTGGTGGGGGAAAAAAAGAATGACTGAAAAAATAAGCCTGGGCCATTGTTTAAATATATAAATTAGGTTTGTGCTGCTTTTGATTCAAAGAAAGAAAGAAACCTGGTCTATTTGTGTTTCACAACAGCAAGGGTACTGTAGGCAGCACAAAGGATCAGTAAAAGTAAAGGGTATCTCTGATGTTTGTGTTGTACACGCAGGTTAAGTAAATGGTTTTAATTTAACCAACCAGGTCCCATGACTCAAGGTGAGAAAAATTCTTCTTTAGTGCTGTTCTCCATCCTTTGCCAGAAAGCTGTTCCCAATTGAAACTATATTTATCCATTATTTACCAGTTTAGTCAGCCGAGCACAAGTTGTTCTGAAAATGTTTGTTTAAATCGGCCAGCCAGGCATCAAGAAGAAAAAGGAGAGGAGTGGAAAGAAAAACCAATATGGAAACACGTCTAAAGTTCCAGGGAAAACCTTTCTGTTGACTTTATCAGGATATAGCCAAGATCTGCAGTCAACAGAGAATGATGGCTATTAAAATAAGGGAAAGGGACAAGACACTCTAAAGAAAGAAAAGGCAGAGAAAGGAAAATAGAGGGAACTTCCTGCGTTCCCATTAAAGAGGGGGGAAATGGAGATTCAGCTGCAAACAAGCAATGGAAGGGAATGAAAACTGAGAAATTAAATTAAAATATGTATGACAATTGATTTTAATGGGTAAAAATGTCAGGCATTGGCCTTGTTTGCAAATTTTCCTGAATAGGTGGTAGGGACATAGGCTGGTTTCAGGATGCATAGGGTATTGAAATAGCTGGAAAATTCTGAGTGATTATTCATGTCTGAAGCCTTGGGAAGATCACATCTGGTAGTAAAAGAAAGATTTACCTTCAGTTTTAACTTGTTTGGAAACAATTGGGGAATTTTTGTTACGAAATTATATTTGGGGTCCTGCCTCTGAGAGAATATTTTAATTTGCAATTTTTACCCTGACAAAACAATTTTAGTAGAGCACGATGAGTGCAGTGAGTATGAATCAGTAATGACCATGAAAGGACCAACACCACATAGTGAGCCTTACAGGATTCAGGAAGGACAGAGTCAAAGTTTAACCACAAAGAAAGCCAACTTGTTAAGAAATGTGTCTGAAATGCAATGACTAGTAAATCCTCCAAAAATCAGTCTTTGCAGGGGGAGTAAATGTGGAAGGCATATTGTCTTCTTAATCCAGAACAGACTGACGCATCTTTTGAAGAGCAAACTGAAATTCTTTCTAAACTATGAAATCTTGAAGGGGGACAAGGCATGAATTTACCAGCCAGTAAAAAGGTCCTTCAGCCACTTTCCTCTTGCCCCAGCCAGACCTCCCCATGCTCCTCCCTTGCCCATTTTTTAAATAGTAACATTCAAATACGTATCTAGTTAGAGAGATTGGTGGATGACCGACAGATGGGTGGTTAGTAGATACAGACCACTTAGTTTGTTTCTCCCACAGTTTTCTGGTTTGTAGTAGTTTTATTTCCCTTATCACTTCTCCCCAGCTGTCCTTTTTGAGTTGGCTTCCAGTGCAATGAATGGTTTCCATTTTTAATTTACCATACATACATAATTATAACTTTCCCTGTGGACATGGGCAAAGAGCTTGCAGCCTTGACAACAACATTATAAATGATGGAAGCATGTGCTGTCAATGCGCCAGCTAGTAGAAGAACACAGGCCTCCAAAATTTTCAGAGTTTACTACATAAGACGACCTTGTTAGCTCAGTCTTACAAACATGGATCAGGACAGAGAGGAGCCATCACAATAAATATCTGTCATACAATCCAGACCTAATTCTTCATGGCCACCACTTTCCTGCAGCACGTTCAGGCACTAGTGCTCTCGTGCATTGCAGCATCCTCCTCACTTTTGTGTGTTTGCCTGTGTTGTGGTGTGTCTCTCCCAGGGCCCCGCCACTGCTACCAACACCCTCCTCAGGCTCAGGCCCCTCCAAGTACACAGGCACCATGGTCTGATTCTCCAGGAGAGCACTGTATTGGACTTTCCCCTTCCATGTACATACAAAGGTATTCTTTGCACAAAACCAAAGACTAACTTTGTCAGAAATTCTCCAGGTGTTTGAGGAATGCCATATGGAGAACCCAACTGACAAAAGCAGCTCCTTTTCCTAGAGTGGAACCAAATTTGCTAGCATGCTACACCATTACCTCCCAAGCAGCAAAAGACCCATATAGGATTGCATGAAAAGTCATATAAAGGCTTATTACCAAGGGCAAAGAGCAGTTGGTAGCAATGTCCCAAATAGTTACACTTCAAAAGCATCAGCCTGTAGTTCAAAGCTCTAGTAGCTCTCTCGACATGAGCAGATCTTCCCTTCTTCATCAGCAGCTGAGCCAGGTTTTGAGCCAGCAGTGTTTCCAAACAAATTAGTAGTAGTAGAAATAATAGCAGTAATACTGCCCACCCCTTTCCATCACTGGAAGGATTTGGAAAGCAGTCTTCCAGCAGAGCTGTGCCAGTTGCACACAGAGTGGGCAGATGCAGAGAACATCTGTTTCAAAGGATGCGCCAGCAGTGCAGGCACTGAGACATCAAATGCCAGTGTACAAAAAGGCACCAGGAAACTTGCTGTAGGATCCTGTGAGGAAGGAACTTTGTTCCTCCTGTGACCAGAGACAGGACTGTTCAGTCTGTGTCACAGAAGCAATGTGTATCCTCCATCCCGCTGTTCCTTGCTGCTCCACGCACACTGCACCACAGTCATGCTCATTCACCTCTACAAATACCAGGTTGCCAGTGACTAATATGAGCTTTTTAAATCTTGATGATGAATGGTTTTACGTTTCCAAAGAGGAATGCTCTGTCCCACTGCACATTTTCAATTGTCTTGTCCGTTTCTATAAAGCTGGGAGGATGGACTAACAAAAATCACCTGGGGTGATGAAGGGCTTTGATTAAGGGCTCCCCAAACTGAGCTTAGAACTAGCTACCAGTACCCGAACAGGTGCCTATAAAAGCCAGGTAGGAGCAAAACAGAAGCACATGTTTCTCTGAGCTGAGATGTGCCCTCTCCTCTCTGTTGAATACAGCCCTATCTCAGGCACCACCAGCTCAGCAAGGATGTAGCCCCAGATGCTGCGGTGGTGTGGGTGACAGCAGGGCATGGTCACATTTCTCAGTCCCAGATGCATCACGCAAGCTGGAGCCCAGAGGCCAGCTCAGCTCAGAGCTACGCCGCACTCTGAGAGCCTTCCTCGCTCCCCAGGGAAGCCAGCTCTGCTCCAAGCTGTGGGAAAACCACAACCAGACCCCATGTTTTACATTTTTACTGCCTGCCCAGCCACATCATCAGACTATCTCATTTTTAGCAAATGATCTAGACATCAGCGAATTCTCCAGATATTAAAAGACTATCCTTCAAGCCTGCTCCACCACCTCTGAATGTGACCCCCCACCTAGACTGCAGCTCTTCAAGTTATCCTCCATTTGTTTGTTGGTGTGCTCCCTTAGATCTGCAGATTGCTTTGATTATTTGAACATCTGGAAGTTGTCACATGCCTTTTCTGACCGTGACCATCTGAAATATTACCCAGCAGGACTTGAGGGGAGACACAGTAAGGAAACAAAAACATCCTACTCATAAGAACATGTGGCAGGAATTATCAAATGACACCATCCCAAAGGGTAGTGTTATATATCCAAGTAAAGGCAAACTTTCTCTCCATCCCCTAAAGCGAGGACAATTTTTTTCCATAATATCCACTCCAGACATAAAACAATATTACATACAAATACCTAAAGTATTTTTCATTAAACATTATGTTATTAAGGTTAGTTGTCTATTACTAATGGAGAGAAAGTATTTCTTTCATCCTCTGGCTTTAAAAACTGAAGAGTAGATCCTCCTCATACATGATTCTCCACATAAAAACCTCCCCAGAATGGTTCAGTGTCTGAAGTCATTAGGGTGCTTATTCCTGGTTTTCCTGTGGCCCTCACAGGCAGAGTGCAGGTTCTTTGGTAAAGCTGAAATGGGATATATAAAAAATGAGATGAAAAAAGGTTGAAATGCAAAGTCAGACTTTCTCAGCAATCCCATCAGAGGCTGTAGGGGCTCTGGAGAAGAGGAGAAAAGACCAAAATCAATGCAGCTGTGCTGGTGAAAGCCCAGGAAAATCAAGCACAGCTTTTAGATTTGGTTTCTCATTCTTAACAAGATACAAAAATGAACAAATGAAGAACAAATAAAGCGTGAGGAGCAATACAGACCATACTGATGCAGTCTGGCAGCTGTTGATCAGTTACATTTTGGCCTTTGTCAAGAGGTTCTCCCTAAAATCAGAAGTAGATGGCAATGGGTTTCCTTCTGGCCTGCCTGTTTGCTTACAGATCATAGGTCCAACATCTCATTGCCCTGAAGGAAAACGGGAACAACTACGTGCAGTGCTTCCATGCATGACTTCCACACTCCCCTTCCCTGTGGGCAGCCAGCTGGAAGGGGGGCAGTCTTTGTTGGGGAGGTGATACTAGTAGAAGTAGAACTGCTTAATCCATCAGTCCTCAGGCTCTGCATGTCTCTAGAGTCGAATAAGACCTTGATGTCTGTGGACGGCTTTGCTCCGTGGCTGTCCCTGTTTCTTCTTCCTTTGGGGGTACTTTCATATTTGGTTGCACAGCACTCTGATTTTTTCTTCTTAAACCAAGTGCCACTGGCTACTGAAGGAAATTCCTAACAACCCAATTATATCTTGATAAGACCCCAACATCCCAGAAGGAGCTTGTGTAGTGCAGCAGCACTGGTTCCCAGGAATCCTCTTAAAAGCAGACCGTCTCCTCTGATGTAACCTGGCAAAAATCTTCCACGGTCTTTCTGTTGGGATATGACAGAAGGTGGTTCGTTTGTCCCCGGCCAGGGGAGGGGACGGGGAGCGTCCGTGGGAGCGCGGCCGCAGAGGCGCTGCGCACTGGCGCCGCGCGGGGTCCTGCTCTTCCCGGCCGAAACAGCATCGCGGGGCCTGGGAGCGGCGCGGGCCACGCACCCGGCAAGGCTTTGGGGCGCTCGTGCTGGGAGGGAAGCTCGCGATTGCTGCCCAGCCACTTCCAACATCACCGCAGCGGAGGGTTTAGAGGAGGAGCGTAATACCGGGTTTATTTGTTTCCGATGAAGGCCGATCAGTTGTCAGCACAACTGTCAACAACACATGAGATCAGCAAGACTCAGCATGAAAGAAAACTGAAAATGTCAAATGGAAAAAAGTGGTACATGACCACTTCAGGACTACGGGAGGAAAAAGGAAGAAAAAAAAAAAATCACCAGGCTTTTGATAGCACCAAACTAGTTTGCTCTACTATGGTAAAGAAAATTGCTTTGACTTCCTCCCTTTGTTTCTGATTTTATGCTCTGTTTAGTTTTCTCATATAATGGGTTATAATGAATACCAAAATAGTCCCATCCAGTAAATTTCTCTAATGAATATTTTTTGTAGTAAGCATTACACAATTCATAGTAGTACCATTCAGATTGCAAGCTTTTCCTTAGCAGAAACTGCAGCAGCAGTGCAGCAGATCAGTGCTGATATACGGCCATGCTGGTCCTGCCCTGTCAGTACCTATAAAACAGAAAATAGGAGTGTGCAGGGGATGGAGTTGCCTAAAGAAGCCATTTCTGTGTTACATGAAGGACTGATGCTGAATAATGCAGACAGATTTTCTCTGGTAGAGTTGCTGCTACATGCACAAGGTGGCAAGGCCTCAATAATGAGGAGTAATGATGGAGGCATCCTGGTGCAGGAACTGTCAGGATCTGAAAAGGATGCAGCTTCTACAGGCAACATCAGACATCTTCACCACATTGGGCATGGAAAGGTTTTCCCTTCTTTCTTGTCTCCTCTTTCTTTCTTTTTTCTTTTTTTTTTTCCCCCCCCACAATGCTATTTGGGCAACATATTTAAAATCTTTATTTAGATATAAAATAAAAGCAGCTGGTTTTGTTATTTTTATCACTCCCTCCTGAGTCTCATATTCCTTGTGGTCTTCTGGCCTGTAAACTCTTGCTTTTTTTCTTTCTCATTAAAAGACACAAAATAATCAAAGTAACTCCACCTAGTCCATGCTTTTTGTGGAAAGAGGTTGTCTTCAAAATCTTTCTAGAGACAAAGGTGCATTCCCAGCTCATGCTGTGGTCTTGGGTGAGAGAAGAAGCAGAAGAAATACAAACCATCTTTCAAAAAAAAAAAAAAACCCAAATCCACCCTACTAGCCCACCCTACTGTACCAAAGAGATTCCACTACTGACGTCCAGCTAGCAAGCACAACTTTAGGAGCAAAGGGTAGCTGTATTTTAAAGCCAGTCTTAAAGGTTTCACGTCTCTGCTTTCAGTGGAAGTATGCTCTGGGGCAGGAAGCTTTGGAGGTTGGGACAGGAAAAGAACAGAGACGTCAACTGAGGCAACAAAAGGTCTGGAGATGCTCAGAGATCCTTGCAGATGGCAATCCCGAAGTACAGTTTTAATACAGCCATGAGGTTTGAGAAAGTATTTTTCTGTTTTTCCTCTTAGCACTGACCAGCAGCAGAAGAGATATCTAAAATTCATATCTTCTGTGTTTGTTTTTTTAGTTAGTTGTGGGTGTCTTTTTTTTTCTCCAATGCCACAAGTATACAGAAAAAGTAGATGATATGGGTCTGTACGACTGGAATTGCACTGGGAAGAAGCCCTTTGGAACAAAATGAAAGTCTGATACTTCAATTGTCTCATTACAGGATGAAAATAAACATGGAAGTAAAAATTATGCTCTGCACACAAATGCCCTAGTGGGAGAGCAGCTTCAGCTACTCCCTTATACCTGGGGTTTCCAACACTGGCAGAAAAAGATTAGGAAAACAGCTGAGGAGAAAATCAAGGGAAGAGATAAGGCAAAACCTTGCTAGTCAAGAAAGGTTGCTGAACTGCTTCAGAAGGGATGGAGGAAGGAGAAATGGAATTACCCAAAATGACTTAGGAATTACAAACTTAACAGTTCCCTAATAACAACTTTCTGGAAACCAATTCCCTCATTAATTGAGCATGTCTATCTAATTGAACTGTATCTTCAGCAGTTTACTCTATCCATCGATGAAATTCCACATTTGTGCCTCCACCCCCAAAAAATTTTATCTGTGATTTAGGCACAACATGAGCTTCCACAGGCCTGTTCACTGGTGTCACTGGAGCTACCTCCCAGACCAATATGGACCAGGACTTAGGAATATTTCCTAGTCTTGGGCTTTACTCTTCATTCCTGCCTCCCACAGACTCTCTCTTTGATAAGAGAGAGAGACACTCTGCATCACTCTGTGGACACCTCACTCTTACCATGGAAGAAGCTCAAGCTCCTTACTTATTTCAAATTGCAATGCTGGGAGTGAATGGCCCGAGTACCCGCCCCCTTTCTTCCATCAGTCTCGGGCACCAGAGGAGTCCACACCTTTTGTCTGCCTCCATTCACTGCACCTAAGCAAAGGAATAACTCATCTCCCTCACATCTCCTGAGGTTTCCAGAGACACCTCCTCACCAGCAAGGAAGGATGTCCTGCTGTGTAACAGCACCCCTGTACAGGCACCCTTCTCCCCAGGACATTGTCCCATGCCCCTTCTCCTTCACCTTGGGGGAGCAGTGGCTGTAGGAGTGGAGAGCTCCTGGGAACAGGGTGGGGAAGGGGAGAGGCAGACTGCCGGGAGAAGGATGGTCCCTTGAGATCAGGCCACAGTCAGAGGCACATTGTGCATCCACATCAGCCCCTGCCCTAGCGCTGACCTGCCTTTCCTTTAATGCTTTCTGTTTTGTGTTGTTTTTCCTAATTTTTTTTAGTTCCAAGAAGGATAAAACAGAGAAGGTAAGTATAAAGAGCATTAGTGGGCACCATAAGACCATGCAGGAGAGATCAATGGAGCAAGAATCAGAGGAACAAAGGAAAAAAAAAAAAAAAAAAGATGGAGAATCCTAAAAAAGATGTTACTGATGGGAAGAAGGAGAGAAAAAAGAGAATCTTAAAGAAAAGTTGTCTAAAGAACAGTGCATCAAAGGAGATGAACTCAAAAAAAGTTCATAGATTTTGGGTTATACATTCCTCTCAGCAAAAGGTACAAAAGTAAGTCACATTAAATATGCCATTGCCACTCATCTTTTAAAAATGAAAGGGGTAAAGAAATAAAAAGGTGGATAGAAAAGATAATGTGCATAATGAAATGCCTCATTTATGTGATACCTGTGCTTAAGGAGCAGTTGCCAGGTTAAGAGGAAGGGTGGGAAATAGTACCCCTTTTGAAAGATGACATCTGTGATGAATCTAACAAGAGATTTTAAAATCTAGTCAAATCAAAAAGAAAGCCAATGAAGGTGAATGCAGCAGAATATATTTTGGGAGCAAAGTACAATAAAAATTGTGCAAATGCCACTAACAAGGTAACATTTACCGTCGTGTCTTAATATTGTTTGATATTTACTGTCCATGTCCACACTTGTAAATAAGGACTATCACCTAGCATTTGAGCAGGTTCTCAGAGTTTATTATCTGGACAATTTTTCTTTGCAATTTACACATACAGATCCCTTACAGCAAATAGTGATGATGGTACTCATTCTCATTCAAGTGTTTGTGTTAAAGAACCAGACCTGAAGCTTCCTCAGTTTCACCCATATATAAGGATAAAAGATTATACCTGCAGATAAAAGGACTGCAAATAATGCACAGGTGGAATAAAAAATAATTAAAAAAAGATCTTGGAAAAAGAGAAAGATTGTCTGAAAAATGAGGATGCTATTCAAGGGACAACTCAAGGCACCTCACTGACCGAAGAAGAGTCAGCTACACACCAAGGGGAGCAACCATCTATGCTAGAAACACCAGTAAGAAAACCAAAGGAGGCTGTGATGTTGCAATGTCCATTTATGTTGGGAACATATAATTGTAGTGACTGCAGCAGCCTGGTCAAAAATAAAGGGATAAACCAAAGCAAAGAAGATTCTGTTTAGATATTAAGGAAACAAAACTTTGTCATTTCAGAGATAATGACTGTCTGGAGAGACTCTGCAGCCCTCAAGTCAATGTATATACAAACAAAACACATTGAGTTGTACACATGCCACTTGAGGGCTCCACAGTCTGCAACGACATGGGGGGGGGGAAATCCAGCCTCAGAGAACTCCTCTTCCCCTTCACCTCTTCAATATTGGGAATTCAGCATATCTTCAACTCATAGGAGACAAAAGCAATCTGTTCAGCATAGTTAGATCAAAAGGCAGACTGGTGTGAGTCACAACCACTTAGCAACTTGCTTAAATGAATTCTGGACACAGAATATGTTAAAATGATTTGCTGATAATTTTGCTTGAAGATGTTGGGATTAAAAACTTATTTTCTTTAATTCCCTGTAGCTATTAAAATTCTTTTAGCAAAATTCCTGTATTTTATGCACCTTTTATAGTAAGTCCAGTGTTATGCACCTACTATAATAAGTGCAGTGTTAGTTCTATGCACAATATCTTTACCTAGAAGAGACATAAAAAATATGTCAGTTTTAAAATCTAAATTGAAAGAGCTGTTTTTCACTATGCATAAAAAAAATAATTGGAAGAGCTGCAAATAAATCACTGGCTTTTCCAACTCCTAGTTCCAGTTACATATCAAAACCAGCCTTTCCTCACTTTGGTGGTCTGCTTTGGCTTTAATTTTTTTTTTTTTTTTTTTTTTTTTTTTTTTTTTTTTTATATTTTTTAATAAAAAACATCCTAAATGCATTACTATAGGTCTTGTTTTCTGGAACTGTTTGTTGCCCTCCTATTTTTTGTTTCTTAGGAGACTATTTGGCATTTATGGTTTCAGTCATATTAGGGGTACAATTTGAAAAAGTCAACTCTAGATATTTTATTATTACACATTATTGCTTTCTAGATGGAAAAATGTTGTTGTTGGGTTTTAAGGCACCGGTTGAAGTTGATCTTGCCTGATTTTTCAGGTTCTAATTCCAACTCAGCATGGCTGTGACCAACAGGCTGGCAATCCACCAGCTGCATTCTGCCTCTCTTGCTCCTAATTATTTAGCTCTCCAGTTTTCCTCCCTTGTCGGTTCTGTTCTGGTCACCGCAATTAATTCCCATTTCTTAGTCCTGTATTCACCTTCAACTCATTAATTTCTGGCCAGACTCCACCACTGTTTTGGCTCAGCATTTTGCAATTTATCTCATCACTATTGTAAGGCCCTTTTTCTCCCTCTTTGGATTTCTAGGGTTGAAGGACTGTTTTTACTTGCTTCTTACAGAAGAATGGGTGACTATTTTGCTGTTTTCAGGTAGGTGCCAGGATAGATTCTGCCTCTCCTACCTTCACAGGCTGGTCTGGGAGCACAAAACCATCTGAAGTGTGCAGAAGCACCATCAAACACTTTATCCTGTAGGCTTTAGAGCTGTTTAATGTACAAGGATGTTTGGGGAAAGAGACTGACTGATGAACCCCAACTCTCAGATGAAAGTTCCAAGCTCCAACCAGTTATTTTAAGGAATATTACAATTAATATCCCTTATGAGGGTGTTTTAAGCTTCTTGGGCAGAGCCAGGAGGCACTGAGTGATGCCTTTTCCCTAGAAGATAAGAAATATGGTCCCTTCAGAGTGATTTTCTCTCTTGGTCCTTTTTTCCTCAGCAGATTTGTGGCTTCACTGACATTCTTAATTGGTAAATTGTTGTGTAACCAAAGTCAAACTGCAGCTGCTCGGTTAATGTACAAGCATGCCTTAATCTGAGATAATCTTAATTCTTGAAGTGGATCTTTGTATAAATTTGGAAACACAAATTTAGCTTTTCTCTGTGGGCGAGAAAAAAGGAAGTTTGTGCCTGCTTGGAGTTTCCAGTCCCAGTATTGTATCACTGGCAGATGACAGCGATGAGGTGAAGTATCAGAAGATTGCAGATAAACCTTTTAAAAAATCATCTAGTTGTAGGATTGATTTTGTTTGGGCCAAGTTCACTCATATGTAGCAGGGGAGCTGTATCACTTGAAACTAAGCTCAAATGAAACCTTAACACAGCTCCCTGACTACATTGAAATCCTTATTAGTAATGCCCGGTTTTACTTTAGAGACATCATGTTAAATCCTGTGCAAATACAGGGAAAGATAGCCATTCAATACAGACTTCATATTTCTTGAAAGGAAATGTCCTGGATTCAGCTGGAATAGATTTCACTTTCTTCCTAGTAGCTGATGCAGTGCTGTGGTTTGGATTTAGCATGAGAATACTGTTGATAAGACACTGATGCTTTTGGTGTTGTGGAGCAGGTCTTACCCTCAGTGAAGGACTTTCCAGTTTCCCATGCTCTGCCAGGGAGCAGGTGCACAATAAGTTGAGGCAGCATCATGAGGACAGCTGACCCGAGCTGGCCAACAGGATATTCCATACCACAGAACACCAAGGTCAGTATAGAAACCGGGGCAGTTGGTCAAGAGGGCCCGATCGCTGTTCGGGGGGCTGAGCATCGGTCAGCGGGTGGTGAGCAATTGCATTGTGCATCACTTGTATTTCTTGGGTGGGGGATTTTACTCCTTCCTCTCTTGCTCTCATTTTCATTAAGATTACTGTTATTATGAATATAAATTTTTTCAATTATTAAATTTTTCTTATCTTGTCCCATGGGTTTTACTTTTTCCTCTTCTCCTTCCAATCCCACCGGAGGTAGGGGGGAGTGAACAAGCAGCTGCTTAGTTTCCAGCTGGAGTTAAACCATGACAGGAAAGAACTAGAATAAGTACTGAATGGGTTCAGGAATACAAATGCTCCGTGACTTTTTATCAACCAGTTGGTGTTGCAAAGTGATTTTGAAAAAAATATTTCTTAGGGTGAAGTTGCATGAAATGCCTAATGCTTGGATTTGAAACATTAGGTATTTGACGGAAGTGATTCTTTGAAGCAGACAGTGGTATCTAATTAGTTAACTACTAAGGCAAAGGAGGCAATATACCAGTTGATGAAATTGGTGGCAGCAGGAGTTTGGAAATAAATATCTCTATTTGGCACTGAGAAGTGAAGCAGAGCTCAAATTTCTGTGGATTGCCTGGCCCCAAGCTCATCTCTCAGAGCTCACATTTCTGTGGTAAAATTAAATCTCAGTTTAAGATCTGTGGTTCAGTGTGGCTACTTAGTAAAATTTGTGTGACGTCCCTAGGCTGTGAATATTTTCAGTTGACCTGTATGGACCTCTCAGTAAGACCCAGCTCTGATGGGGCATTTCCATAAAAGCTTAGTAGAATTCTGCTAGCAAAACCAGAGACACTTTAAAGCAGTAATTGTCATCCTAGCTAGAAACCAGAAACACAGTGCCATGTGAAAACAATGAACAAATAGAAATCCCAAACCTCTAGAAACCTCAACTGAGCAGAATATGGGGAACAGCCATTCATGGATTTAAAATGCATTTTGTACTGGGTTCACTCAGACTGCATCTTTAAAGATGCTGCATTCCTGGTTATGGCTGCACCAGACTACTGCCAGAGCCAGTGGAGAAGTGAGTGCTCCCAGCAGAAGGCAGCTCAGCTGCCTTCTGCCCAGAGCTGCTCTGTGCAACTATCCTGTCCCTAATAGCATCAATGCAGGTGGTTTTCCAATGCTAAATGAGATGTCTCTGGTAGTAATGCATTCAAATTGATCGTCTGCTTGTATCTATGACTGTCCCACTTCGTGTGTTCATGTTTAGGATTCATAGTCCCTTTGAAACAAGATTCTCAATATCAAACCACAGTCAGCATGACAGATGGTACTAGAGTTGGCTGTCCTGAGTCTATTCTGTGCATTGCTAAAAAGGCTTGTTCATCCTGTGCACACTACCATGCCCTGGAGGTATCAGCATTTTGTCATTTGACTTAGTTCCCATTCTTTCTTTTCTACTCTGAGATTCTGTCTACTATCCTTACATCACCTCTATCAGTCAACAGTGTTGTTTCTTAGGCCAAGCAGATTTCTGGTTCCAGCTTAGATTAGCTTCAGAAGCTCCGTACCTACTGTCTCACGGGCAACATCAACACACACTCATAAATCTGTCAACAGGTTTCTGTGTGAGTAAGCTTGGCAGTGGACGCACAACAGCGTCCCCGAACAGAGCCCTGGAAATGACAGCCTCCTCCTGCGTTACTACTAGAGGTTTACTCCACAGACTGTGTACTTAGCACTCCCAAAACACTACCTTTTCAGCTTAAAATGTTGCCTTATAGCACAAGTGACAGCAAGGAGAAAGAAGCCCTGTCCTTCCTATTTAGCAAGTATACCCTTGTGTTCTCAGCCAGCTTTGTTCATGTCCATTCCTAAGGAAGTGCAGTTCAGTCAGTCCAGTCTGGGGTAGCGACTGAATCGCTGGGCAGGCTGCGCTCTTACAGAACGGGCCTAGCTTAAAGAACGGTTTGCTTATGCAATGACAAGCAAGCGGCAAAGGTCTCTCTGCTGCTAGCTTGATAAAAAGAAAAGAAAAAGTAAATGATTATCAATAAAGTGTGTTTGGTTAGGTGTCACTGAGAGAAAGAAAATGCCATTTCATGTCACTTTTTAGAAAGCACAAGGTGTGTAACTTTTGGGGGTCATTTTGCTCAACTAATCTTCAGATTCAATATTAAAATCTCAAACTTCCCAAAGGAAAGAGATTCTGCATCTTTTAATGAAAGATAAAACAACAATATAAACATACACAAATTTACAGAGAAAGGATCAACTTTAATACATCTGAAGTAAAAGGTGTTCTTTTTTTAAATATGGTATAAAAATAAATGCAAGAAACATTAACAGAGAATATACAGACAACAGACAAAGACACAGGCTTTCTTTCTCAATGTGAATACATCAGTGAAATGAAACCTTCTGTGCTAATTTATTGTGCAATAAATGTGATGCCATATGTATATTTATTAATATATGCATTTTTTACATTTCTTCCAGTTTTTGATTGACGTATTTTTTTAATAAACTGTGCCTAGCAGAAGCTTTTTTTTCACTGTACTTGAGCTTGCAGAAAATAAAAAGACACAGATCCAGCTTGATATGAAGGAGGAAGTGAGCAGACAGTTTTCGAAATGGAGGCATCGAAAGGCTAGAGAGTCCCTCGGAGTCTGTAATGCCTTAGTATACACAAAAGAAAACAAGTCAGGTCCTTGCTCATGCAACATCTTGTTCTACTGTCCTCTGAGTCAGGCAATCAGTGAGCTACAAAGTATGTATAATGATTTGAGTCTGCTTCCATGCTACAAGGTGATCCTTTTAGTAGGACTGCACTAGACTGGTTAACCTCTTTGATGTGAGCGATTTCCCCTGAGGAAAAGATAAAAACAAAAAACAAAAACAGAAAACAGAGGCATGATCACTGCAAACCTGTTCATCAGCAACCACTCAGTGTTGCCACATCACTCTCAAATAACTAGGGGCACCAACTGGAGTCTGTCAAATCTTAAACCACAGGAAGTCCTTACACTTAAACACCTCCACTGCCAGCCAGCCAGATTGCTTCACAGAACAAGCCAGCAAATTTAAAGGCCGTTTTTGAACGAGATTGGTTTTGGCTGATGAGAAACTGATGCTGAGGTTTTTGCTGTCAGTCACACCCAGAACTTGAAGAAGGCTACCGCCAGCAAGAGTGCCTTGTGCTGCAAAGATGAATGTGCAAACTGCAGTAGCTCTGTCACAGAGGACAAAAAAGCTACTTTCAAGTTAAGGTAAGAAAGTAAGAGGCAGATTGCATATAGGTAGGAAAGCAGCTTTTCCATAAACACAGCTATAGGTTTGCTGAGACCATATTTACTCTATAAAGAACATTGGTCAGGTATATTACATGTGACTGCATAAAACTGCTTTGAAGGTGTTGTATTTCCATATTGTTGTTTTCATCATCATTCCTCCTGTTGCAAGGATGTGGTTTCAATTTTTTAACAAGTTCTTTTAACAAGGTATAATGACTGTCCCACAAGAGCTAGGTCTACAGCATGAAGAAGATGGTGTTAGGTATGTCACTCTGGTGAATTTCAGGCAGATTTGAGCTTTATCTGAGCCAGACAAAAACCACAGAATAGGAATTAGCTCTCCTATTGCCACATAAACGGAGTTAGCTCTCCAAGGGCCATCCTACTGTGGCTCTGATCCAACAGAGGCAGAGCTGGCACAGCAAGCTGACATCACAGGCATACCCTGACAATGTAACACAAATATATCATAAATAATTAAATAGAAAATGGCTCTAACTCACCAGTTATATATTTAATACTTACATTTATTATATTGTTCATTTTAAGTGCCCAATTCAGAAATATCAAACTGATTTCAAGGACAATACAGTAAGAAATACTGTAACTATGGAGAGATGCTTCATTTTCGGCAGTAAATGGTAAATGAACTTATTCTGCCATATCAATAAATTGTTAAGTCATCTGCAGCATTACATCTCAGCGGAATTACACAATTTAATATCTATTGTCATTATCAATTAAATTTATGCTCATGGGGATCTGCAAGTTTGTCTTGAGCATTCGCTCATACACAATAGATCAGAGCAGGTCTTCATAAAAGGAAGAATAACTATTTTATTCTTTGTTCTGTGAAATACAAGTTGACCAAATTAGGATGAATACTTCTCCTACAACATAATTTGAAAGGGAACTCATGATTTGCAATGTTGGGTTAGACTGCTCATCCATCAGGTTCACCATATCACCTGACAGTATTAAAACCTACTTCTTTTAAAGATGGAAAGTCTCCTTCCTGGCACTCTGTCTTCCCTGTATCTGCCACTTTCTACCTATATTAAATTCACAGCTTCTTGATACTTTTTCAGCCTTAAATTCTGTTTTCCTTTAATGCATCAGGTAAGCTGTCATAGTAAGACATCTTTTCTTTTTAAATAGTCAAAAATCCTCAACAGCAGTGTGGCCTTAGAATACAATCTAAAACATTAAAAGCATTTCCAAGATTAATGTTTTGTTAGACAATTTTGTTAGACAATTCGTGACTTTTGGTGCTAGACATAATCTCAGAAAATTTTGAACATATGCTTATCTTTGCCTTTCATTAAGTTATTTGCACTTAAGTTTATAGGTGTACAGGCCTGGCTAATTTCTGTAAACATGTATGTGTTCCCTTTAGTACTGAACTGCATAACCCACTTAATTAAAATATTAACACCTGGCATTCTCAATTAGTTACAGTTTACTCAAAACTACACTGGAAAGCTGCATAAACTCTTGTCGTGGTATAAAATCTGTGAAATAATTGTTTATTATTATTTGAAACTATTATTTAGGAGTTTCAAAATTTCTGGAATTTCTGGATGGACCATAACGAAACTCTAGCATCTCATGAATGAATTATGCTGTCACATAAACTAGGAAGTTTTGACCTAAAATCAGGCCAAAAAGTAATTAGTTGATCTGATTTGTATAATCTTTTTCTACATATTGTTTGACTTTTCCCCTAGAGACACAGTGGGCTGTCATGACAATCTTTTTCTGTATTCCACATCACTGGCTCCCTGGATATTGCTTGTCTTTGGATATTTTTTCTCCAAAGCCCTACAGTGATCAAGAACTCTCTGGATGATCCCCTCTTTCACCTCCCCTCCCTGACTCAGAGAAATCTCCATATGAGCAACAACAACTACAACAAATGGTCTTTTTCCAGGCATTAGTAGTTCTAATTTATCATAAAGTTGGAAAAGTGAGAGCTTAGGAGATACACCCTTCTTAAGAGATCTTCTTCAATGCTTATTCTGAATCATATGAAGTTCTCTGATTAGGAAAATAAGCTTTTAATACACAGAATCCATTGCAGCCCCAAATACAGAATTATCACATCTTCTTATAAGATCTGCAGGGACTTGTTATTTTCCAGTTTACAAAATATACCTTTCAAACTCTGTTCCAGAGTATACTTTTCCTTTAGCCCTCTGTGGTAGCATTTCATAATTCCTGCTTCTAGGAGATTTCTAGATTTACTCAATTTACAGACGGATGTAAGGCTTATCCATTGTGGGTCATAATTCAAGAGCTGAGCCTAGCTATTTATTTCAGATGCAATGTTAACAGCATTTCCGTAGGCCAGATTTTGGGTTGGGAACCTGCATCTAACAGGCTAGTTTTCAGAGTTGTAGCATATGAAGATGTTTCCTGTGCTAATGAGATTAAAGAAAATTCGGGGGGG
>NW_008238373.1:1637341-1645060 GCF_000691975.1 Corvus brachyrhynchos | reverse complement strand
GGGGGGGGGAGGGTGAAGTCAGAAATAGTTGATGTTTATCTGAATAATAAAAAGGAGATCCTTACTGTTTTCAATATATTCTTGCCATCAACATTTAAAAGTACACAGCCAAATTCTAAAGAGGATTATGATTTTTTGGCTGTATTAGTGCACTTTGGACATAACAATTGCAACTATTTAAGAATTTTACTAATAATGCAGAAGCCAAAATGGAACCCTGCACACATACCCTGACAAGAGAGTCAGAGTACGAGAAGACAACACAGCAGGTGGAGTGAACAAGTACATCTAAAAGTACAAAATCAATTGGCCTCAGCCTCCAGTCCCTATTTTAGCATATTAACTGTTTGACATAGAGTTGTCCTTCCAACTTTACTTCTAGAGAATTTAGGGGGGGGAAATTGTAAAGCTATTTGCAGATGCTGCTAAATACAGTCATGCAGACTGACCCATTTATGCAGCATGACACTAAAACCTCAAATAATCCAGCAAAAAAGTCAGCAACAACCTCCATACATATGTGGCTTATAAGAAGCCAATATGAAATCTGTATAGGGGCTGGAATTGAAATGTATAACAGAAAAAGATCACGTCTTTTCCTTTTAGAAGATTAATTCTCTTCCTTTCTGCTAAGCAACCTCAGTGGTTCCTTTTTCATGTTTCTTTATTGCCAGTGCAGATGCTACTTCCCAGGACTGATACTGGTAGAACTAGAAAAGAGAACTCCACGCATCTGACGGGAAAAGAGAGAGGTAGCGTGAACCCCACTGTGAGCAAAATGAGATGTGGAGCAAGAAGCAAACCTCCTTGGTCTCACTGTTCCCCATCTGCTCATGTGTGAAACACCTGCAGCACGCTGTCAGCTCTGCCAGATCAGCAGGGAAACCTTCCAAGTGACATTGCAGTGCACTACACTCAGAGCTGGTGTGTAAACAGCCCCTGACAGGAGCACAACTGGAGAGACAAGGGAGAAGAAGCAGTAAATCCCTTTCCATGTTGAGGGAGCCCTTGTACTACCAGCACAAGGGAATTGTTTCAGCACTGCTCTGGGGTTCAGAATTCTGCTCCAGTTTCCACAGAGCACAGGATGCTGCTCTCAGCCATCTGTGCAGGTGTATTTCTCTTTCAGATGTGAGGAAGGGGACAAGGTTAGTATTTACTGAATTTGGGGCACAGGTTGTCAGTACAGCTGCAGTGCTAAGTGGTTACATGTGCAGGGAAATCCTTCTGCCTCTGGCTGAGATTTGCAGCCCTTTGTTCCCTTCTCATTAGGGCTGTACTCTTTCCTGCAATGATCTGAGGACAGGAGTCAGAGGCTGAACAACTGCTTTCCTGTTTTGGCTCACTCCAAATCCACTGACAGTCTCCATTTCTTTCTCCTTTTACACTTTGCATTTACTGATGAGCTGCTCTCACTTGTGATTAACCTAAAAACTCTTGTCAAATGGGGTAGTTTGAACTTGAATAACCATCTGAAGTGTAGGTCTCCAAGGGACCGATGCACAAGAAAAATATTTTCAGTATGTTTGTCCTGGGCCTGACTCCTCAATAGCTCTCTCCAGTTCTCATTCCTGTAAATAGCCTAAGAATCAGGTATATGTTTGTCAGCTGCAAAATGGCAGACACTGGCCCAGTACCTTACCAGTCTGTGCTGGCTCCTCACTTGGATGAACCTGGTTGTGCAAGTGTTACTCCTAAGCTCCTCTCTTCCAACACAGAGCACAGCAGCTCAGCTCCAGTCACTGCAGAACAGCACAAGGAGGCCGGTCTTCACTGGCACGTCCTTTATGATTTTCCTCTGTAGGCATAATTCTTTAAAAAACCCCAAAAACTATGGGGATTTTACTAATTAGTAGGCCGAAATAAAAATTTCAATTATTTTCTTTGTTCTTTTTTAGTCAAACATAAATAAGACTTCCTGAAATGGAAAAGGCCTTCATTTCTACAAATAGTTATTTTCATTCTTGTTTTGTATTTGTCAAATAAATAGCTTTATGATTTAGTTTTCTTCTGACCTAGCTACTTTTTTGTTTAAATTTTGGGAATGACCTGTAAGTAAACTCAAAATGAGATTCCACAGCTGATAACTGCATTGAATTTCTCGGACAATGCTATACTTGAGGAAAATCTAGCCCTTGGCAGGATTTCAGGACTAGATGGACTTTTGGTCTGGCACAGTAGGGCCTTGTGTACATAAGTTTTACCTATTCATATAGAAAAATTTCTTGATTAACAGATGAAATTGATTATTTATCTGCTTTGTTGCTCTGAAAAAGGGATAGATTTTAACACGGAGAGAGATTACACTTGTTTAAACATTTGGAAAATCTATGACCTACTGATAAGAACTGGGGAAGCTATTTTAATGAGTTTTAATTTCCATCTCTAGGCCATAATTCACAATGTCATGTTAAGTGGCATTGGATTGAAGCTCCGTGAAAATGTGCTCTGTTCAATGGCCTTTGCATTTCACATCTCATGCATGAAATGGCCTATTGTTACTGGTTTGGAGGGGGGAAAAAATCAAAGGACTCTGGTCAGCCAGTTCTTTCAGGTAAGTGGGAGAAGAAAACTGTGTAGGATATGGGTAATACAAGACATAACAGTTTTAAACTCAGAATTATTAAATGGGGTCTTGTTTATGATGTTATGCATGGAGACAATTACAGTTTGATGGCTTTCTAGTTTAATATATGAACTGAACTTGGTCTGTTTTGTACTGGCTGTACTTCCCTAAGACCTCACAAGCTTAAAACAAGCACCTTTTTTTTGTGTTCTGTGTGACCATGCAGCAACAGATAAAATGCTAACACTGATGGTGGTGTCTGAAGTCATGGCACCAACACATGAGGATGAAGGGTCTGCCCCTGGTAGCTCTAAGGAGGAAGGCTACCCCTTCTTACCCCACTAACTCGGTTCCTGGTAGGACAATAAAATTTGCATGGGGTGGAAATTAAATTAGCCCACTCCCCCTGTAAAGCAGGTCCCTTTGTCTCGAGGGTTCCAGACCAGTAATAGCAGCTAAGCACCAGGCTGGGGCTCACAAAGTCCTGCTCAGTCTGCCACTGTCACAAGTCCTGCATGCACATGACAAATTACAGACAAAATTGTTCCTTAAAGAACCTCTTTGTTCCCGTTATCAGTGTATATTCACCCAGGTTTTTCCCCTCTAATGTAGATACTCACACTTGAGGTAGAGGAAATTTTCTGAGCTTTTTAATTTTTAATTTTTTTATAGTTTTTTTCCCCATGTGAATTCTTCACAAGAATTTCAGTTTTTAAATGCCACAGAAACTGCTGATTTCAGTCTCTCTACTGCTTTAGTATGCAATGAGATTCTCCTGCTCCATGACTTAGACCTTTAACTTCCCTAGTCCCTTGGGGACCTGCAGGTGACTGGACTTCTGTTATTCTCAAAGAGAAAGCTGAGGGGCTGAGCTAGGCAGGGAGAAGCCCAGAGCACACTGTCACTGCTCTCTGTGCCTCTGACTCAAAGCTGTGACACACGTGGTTGCCCATGTTAGTCCAAGGCAATTCCCCTGTCTGATGGCTTCATTCCAGCAGCACTGAAGTGTATGTGCTCTATATTTTCACATAGTACCTGGGAGCATAAGTGAGGCAGACCAAGCATACCTGGGGTTACTACTCAGATACAAACTGTAAAGTGTTCAATAACAAACATTACATCTAGCAAATGCCAGTTTGCTATTACTTCTGTGTATTTTATGTGAATGCACATTCTAATTCTAGTTAGAATTCTAGAATGTGAATTCTAACACTATCCATATTGTCTGCTGCAGACTGCCGAAGGCATTAGCAATTTTGCACTATAAAATCTACAGAGCAGCTCATTAGTCAGTTTTTAAACTGAGCATTTAGGCCTTTCATGAAGTGTACCAACTTACTGAATTTTTTCTGGGAAGAAAACTCTTCAATGTCAAAGAAACTCAGAGCTGAGCCTAGTATATACCTCCACTTCTATTTTTTCTCCATCAGACTAAAATAATGACTCATTATAATAGGTTATTTCCATGAAATTCATGAAATAGTACAGAGTAATTTCCCTCTACAATGTTTCTAAACTTTCTATTTTAACAAATACTTTCTGTAGCAAGTATAACCCAATTTCAATTAACGTTGATCAGGAGCCTCTTAGAGTCAACAAATCAGATTATGAATTACGAGTCCATCTTCTCAGATTGAGTCCCTAGACACAGCCAAGGTTACTGGGGTTTTTTTAAACACTTCAAATGGAAAAAACTGAGTTCTAATTTAGTTTAATACAAACCCACTTTGATACAAGTGAGGGAAAAAATGCAGTGAAAATTAGTCTAAATATTGCAAACCAACAGAGAAGAGAAACTGTAATTTTCATCCCACTAAATCAGAGATGATAGCACTTATCCAAGTTGTAGAAGACCCTTTTCACACCTATTTTCTGTATTAATCAGTAGAACAGATCTATTCCATGGTCCCTCACTTCATAGTTGATCAAGTTAATCAGTACACTGTAGAATATTCTGAGAAATGTTTCCCTTATCCCTGCTGATTGGAACCACTGTACCAAGGTGGATAATTACATATTATAAACTCATCACAACCAAGAACAAAAGTGGAAGAACAAGGATGCCTGGTGGAAAGAGGTCCTGAGGAAGTGGGTGACATGAATTCAGTCGTCTTGGAAAAAAGCTTTGCATTTGAGCATCCTGATATTCTGGATTAATTTGCAAGCCTCAGACCTGTGAGTCTAGTAGAGATTATAGATCTAGCAGTGACATGTTTTTCTTTCATACCTGACCCGACTTGACAGACTCCACCCAGGTTAACAGGTAGTGGTTGGAAAAAAAGCAAAACCACAGATTTTATTTCACAGTTTGCTCTGTGAAAAAGAAAAAAATCTCCCTCCTCTATCGAGATACTAATGTCCAGAAATCCTCCTAGTTCACAGCTGGTTTATTGGGCCTGCCAAGCATCTCTGGCATGCTGCTATTCTGGTACTTCTGCCCTGAGATTAGCAGGATGAAAATCAGGCACGGCTGCAGGGCACAATGCTCCAGTGTTTGTACCCAGAACTGCTGGTTTGCCTGTAACGCTGCTCTGGGAGGGATTTCAGTGTCTCGCAAGCTTATCTTCACATTTCCCCTTTTTGTGCTGTATTCCCAACCCATCCACCTGCAGCTTACTATTTCCCCCCTCATGATCACCTGTTTACATTATGTTTACCATAGCCAGTTCCCGACCCCTGGGCTGCCCAAAATGCCATGAATAAATGTAGCATTGCAGCTTGCCAGGCACTGTGACTGGGAAAAAGTTTGGTTCTCAGAGGTCCTGGATGTATTACCCACTCTATGCACTCTCTTTTACAGATTTTTTATTAATATGGAACTTCCTACTGAATTATAGTGGAATTATCATGTACAACACTATCATGTACAATGTTGTTTTATAGATCCAACCTGTTTAGACAACACACAAATCACAACTGCAACATGCTATGGCAACACCACCATGCAAAACATTGGGGTTTTTGTTTCAAACATTGGGATAGTTTCCTTTGTGGCTGTTTATTTACTTTTAGTGTCCTTTACTGACTTTGTCCCATTGAATCCAAATTTCTTCCTGATTACAGTGGATTCAAAGCATATTACAGGAAGCCTTTACCTATAAGAAAGTAGTTAAAGAATTACTATTTTGTTTTAAAATGTGAGATATTCCCACAGCCTCACAAAACTTTCACTGTGTTTGTTTCTTTTTGTGATTACTGGGAAGTATATATGTATTTTTTAAATACTTGAGGCAACGCTCTTGAGCCTCATTATAGGGGAGACAGTTTCTGACAACTGCTTCTCCTTCCCTAGAAACTAAAAAAAAACAAAAACCATGATCTTTGCTGAAAGCTCTCATATTTTTCACTTCAACACACACAGCTCCACTGACCAGGTCACAGAAAAAGCCACAGACGCACACGCACACACACACAGCAGCGTCACCTGCACAATTCAACAGACAATGCAGACAAACTTGAGTATAATCCAAGATCTTTCTACCTCTTTTCATAACAGGTTAGTGCTCGCCCTCAGTGTTGGTGTACAGTTTTTATGGCATGGAAAAATAGGGATGTTTCTGCCCTACAAAAATAAATGCGTTGAATTCTTTAGTTTGAACTTTCACAATGTAAAAAAAAAAAATCCCAAAGAAACTGGATAAGTAAAAAGAATCCCAAATATCATGAAATCAGTGGATCTTTTGGCAGGTGGCAAAAGAACGCCCACACAAAATCTACCAGCCTTTATTTTTTTTACCTTTGAAAAATAGCTTTCGAAAGTTATACATTGAAAAGAAAAAAAATCAGTTCTTGTAGTCCATTACGAAAATGAATCCAAATCAAACCCTTGCACATAAACAATATGAATTCTTTGGCCCTGTAGAAGCTGTTAGACATCAAGGAAGATGGGGAAATTATTATTGTTTGTTTTTTCCTGTGCCCAATTAAAAAAAGGGGGACAAAGTCTTTTTTAGTAAAATAAAAAGAAGACAGGATGGAAATCCAATGTATTCAACTGTTTTAGACTTAGTATTTAAGAAGGCACCAGAAAAAGAAACAACATCAAGCATGTTTTCACAGATTTTTTACTAAAATTATAGGGGGGGGAAATGACTAATTTCATGCTTCCTAATGCAAAAAGCATGGCTCCCAAAGGTCCATTCCTCCATGTGTGACTATTGAGATCAGCGGGAAAGGGACTAGGGAGGAGGGGTTGTAATGAAAGCACACTATAAAGCTGTCATTCCCAGGAAAATCCACAAGCTGTGATGAATACACTTTTAACCCTCAGGTTAGAGAAGCAAACGGGAAAGTAGGGATCAGTGAGGGGAAGGGGAGAAGGATGTCCCATCAGGCTTACTAGTCTTCCGAGGCAACAAACTTACCACATTGCGTGTGAATTTCTCAAAAGATGTTCGACGATCCAGAGTGTTTTCCAACTTAAATTTGAAATAAATGAAACAAAGGAAACAAAAAGAAAAAGGAGGGGAAAAAGAAAAGCAAGAACAATGGAGTAGAAAAGAAGGTTTGATGAAACAATGGACTGCAAAACAAAGTTTGTATAAATCAGGAAGCAAACACAGGTATGAGGCTGTAAAGGGACTTGGCAAAACAGGGGATGGGCAAAACAGATATAGTACTCGACAAAAATAATTTTTCATGGGGATCAAACTGGTTTGAATTTAAAGAAAAACTGAAAGTAAAAAGAAATAATGAAGTGCACATCTTGTGTTAATGAACTGACATTCACAAACTTAAGGACTTCACACGGACAGTTGAAGCTTTCTGGTATTTTCAACATCTCTCTCTATATTGGATCTTCAGAAATCAATGTTTGAACAAAAAACAAAATCACACAGTACTTTCACATAATTTTAGGTTGTCATTATAAACAATAGAATGCTACAGTGTTAATAACTACCTTGTTCCTGTAACAGTCAGGGCCCTGATTTTGCAAGGCACAGGGCTCCCAGCTGATTCTAGGAGATTACTGTTTAGAGCCCACTAACAGAATTATTTATCATCATGGAAATCTGCATTGTACAAGCTGCTCCACATACTCTGGGCTGTGGCTATTCAGAACCCATTCCATGATCTGGACTTTTCTAAGCAAATATTACATACCAAGTCATGAACCTCTGTTTGCCAAAGTGTGACATGATCAACCTTTCAGG
>NW_008238373.1:1611210-1637306 GCF_000691975.1 Corvus brachyrhynchos | reverse complement strand
TATATTTATAGTTGAAGTTAGAAGTTATTAATATGAGTAAGATTGTTTCTAAACACATTCTGTAGCTTTCATAGGTGGAATAAAGAGAACAACAATTATTACATAAGCAAACTTGCAAACATGAAAGACTATTCTTCTGGGATTTTATTTTATTTTTTTTAATGTATTTGTAAAGCACTTTGCAATTTAAGGTGCTTCATAACAGAGAAAACAGTACAATATGGGATGTAAAAATAAAAATAAGTTTTGCTAGATTAACTTATTGAAACATGCCCGCATGCAGGATATATACACATATATGTATATTGAACTCCTGTGTGTATGTGACCCTCCAAAAACGCCAAGCTGGTCACCTACCAGATATCCAGTTGCACTGGCACAGGGGAGAGAAGACTGAGTATTGTTGCAAACATAACCACTGCTTTGCACAGTGGCAAGACAAAGGCAAGATGGACCAATACCTTTTTCTTGGCCTGTAGCAGCTCCTGGTAGGCACTGGATCGTATAAAACGAGGATAAGAATCACTTTTCATCAGTTTGTAAATGTGCTCCTGAAAAGGAAAGGAGGAGCTGTTACTCCCTTGAAAGAAGACACATGTAAAATGGGAGGCAGCCACACGTTTTGGCTGTGGAATGTACACCAGCTAGCACTACTATGAATAGGAAGCATTACAGGACAGCAGGTTTCAATTCTGAAGCTAAGGCTTAATTGCTTTCTATTCTTAAAGCAGAAATACCACCCATTTCTTATATATAATTACACAACACACCTTTCTTTAATTTGTAGACCAAATTTTCCAGTACAAAATTATTTTCTAAGAATTGACAACCGAGTCCTAGCTTAAGGCCCAACTTCAAACCTCCCTTACATTAGTTAGTTTAGCTAAGTGATGAAATTAGGAGATTTGGGTCCTTCCTCATCAGGTTTTCTGAATTAGTTTCTGGAGATACTCTTGTGATTTCAGAGGCTAGGAAGAGGTACTAGGTTTTGTGCTTAGGTTAGTGAGGATTTCCCCTGGCTACTCTTGAAAACATTCTTTGACAGATGTTTAGTCTGCTCACAAGCTAACAATATAAAAAGGAATACACATATGTAAATTGAAAAACAGTTCCAGGCTAATCTAATTTTCAACATATTAATTCTTCAGAAGCGTATAAAAATTTGGAAACTTTTATCCAGAAAATAAATTACCAGAGCAGCTTAAAAAACTTTTAATTTTGGAGCATTCTAATTTCTGAAAAAGATGAAAAAAAATCTCTGATGTAGGACACTTGATAATTCTAGTTCTGATTATATGCTAGAGGAAAGATTTTTAGAAAAGCATTCAGAATAGGAAATGCTCTCAAAAGTACTTTTAAAAGATCCTGAATTGTGTTAGCTATTTTCGTGGAGTTTTTCTTCTACTCAAATTCTATTCTTTACTGTAGGAAGCCTGTAGCACAGCAATTGGGAAACAGCAAACAAGCTGGAAAGTAAATACTGTTTCTCAGCTTGGTAGTGCATAAAATTAGTGAATATAAAAAAAACCAACCAAACAACCCCAAACAAAACTCCCCACTTTATCTGAAAATTAAGGCAAGGTAAAATTAGAGCTGTTATTTAACTTTTGCTGTATTAGAAACCTTAAAAATTATTCTAAATGTCTTTGATTGTATTTCTTACACTAAGCAGAGAAATTCTGGTGTATATTCAGAACTTAGACTGGTTTATTTGGGGAGGTTTTTTCCCGCTCAGTGTTTGTGAAAGCAGACAATGCAGTCAACAGAGAGCAGAAACTGGTGATGGGCATGAAAATTTTATTTCTGAACATTCTTGTAAAAGCAAGAATAAATTAGGCTGTATTAGTATCATTAATGTACACATTAGCCAGGACACATGTTAATGCACATATTTAGCACAATCAGACTATTTTTACTTACGTGTCCCATTTTACTCATGTGTCTGCATTTGACATGGAGTTTCATCTTTCTGTATTTCCAGTCCAGAAATGCTTTTCATACATTTTTAACCACAATTAAATGACCCACCGACTTCCAGAATGGCACACAAGTGGTCTCTTTCCCAGCTGGCAGGCCAAAAAGGGCCTGTTGCAGAGGCAGAACCCTACTCCTGACAAAACCCTCCACCTCAGATGGACACTTTAAAGCTCCTAAAGCTTCAAGTGAGAACGCAGCAGGTGTAGCCTCTCCCTTTTCCAGAGAAATTGAGGCTTCCAGGTTTAAGGTTTTTTGCTGAACTGGATGGACTAAACAGATGTCCTCTCCAGGAGGAAAAGTCCTGCTTGCATAAAGACTGAATACTCCATGTCTCTCATAAACGAAGGACAAAATTACAAGAAGAGAGATCTGGAAGTAAAAGGGTATTGAATTTTTACACTTACTAAAAAAATATAGATTGGATACTGCAAGGAATTTGTCTTTTATCCATTTAACTGCCAAGACATGTTTTTTTAAAACCTTTGATCTTGCTGGATTGTTTATTTGTGTAATTTATGTCTTTGCTATACACTGCAGTCTTAAATCTCCAGGGGTCAGCAGATGTAAGCAAAAATTGTATGTTTGGTTTCATGCAGAGTACTTCAAAACAATGGGTATTACATAGGATCTAATGAAAATTTTATTGTTTCTTCATAGGTTGCTATTCTCATAATGGAAGTATTAAAAGGAGGTAGAATTATTCCCCTTCATACTGAGGACAGAGGCATTGTCCCAAAGAGTAGAAAGTCTCAATTCAATTCCCTTCTCTCCTTCGTGGGGCCTGCAGAAGCATCTCCTGACTCTGTAGATGATGACCTAATAATCAAGCTGTAGGAAATTCTGCAGGGATATGATTTCAATCTCTCCTTTTGACACCATTTCATTTTGCACTAATAATTAAATTTTCATCACTGGGCTGCTGATGAAAATGGAGGATGATACCAGTTCTGCTACTTTTACTGTGAATCCAATTATTTTCTATTACTTTTCTCAGAAGTCTGCAAAGATGAAATATTAAGTTATAAGTCACATGAAGTGTTGCATTTAATACAGAAGTACTTCATTTTTTATTCACTACATGCTTTCCTCTATTCAAAGTCCACTTGAAGACTGTATATCAAGCACAGAAATTTCATTAAGAACTTCATATGCCTCATGAAAGAAAGAGTGTTACACATTTGCATTTCCAAAATGGCATTTTAGGAAACAGGGCATTATCATTTAATTCCCAAATACATCTCACTTATGTATATAGGTTTCACTAGCCAATATTCCATTTCAGATGTCCATTAACGCAGTTGCAAACTGACCTGAGCATCTTCAAATGTGTATCTTCCAGGTTCCTTCACATTCTGAGTGGTTTTGTCATAACTTTTTGAATCTAGGTTGATAGCGCTGGGTGCACCTGGAGCAAGAAATTCTTGCCAGATTTCTTGGACACGAGCAGGAACTTCACGGATAGGCCTCTTCTTCAGGTCTTCTACTGCTAACCAGAACCTATGGCACAACACAGCATCTTGACTTCCAGCTCAGGATAACCACTAATGAAGTGCCCACATTCTTTCTTGCTTTTAAAAATAAATTAAGTAATGGAGGTTTGCATATAAACATGCTAAAATAAGAAAAAGCTGAGTGATTTTATGTTGGGATCAGCATTCTGGTATCGTGTCTCAAGGCAATCAATCCACCTTTGGAAGCAATTTTTAGAAGGCTCTTCATGAGATGGGTAGGAAATCCTTCATTACTTATGTATGGATAACATGCTTACAGGAAAATTTCCATTTAGCTGGAATTAAACTGAGCCTTCATTTTGGCTGAACCACAAGGGCTTATATTACCTATAAACTGACTGCTTTTTGACATTCCCTCAAAACCTAATAATTTATATTCTTGCAATCTACATGAGTCTCTGAGTCCTACTAAATCCTAAACTCTATAACTGTACTTTTGTTACCCACAAATCATGCATAAGTTGCAAAAGCATTTGTTTTGCTAATTATAATTTAACTTCTTTTTTCAGCATTCCATTTATATGTATATTTTTCCTAAAAATGCTGAATGGAATTACACATTCTCTCCGCTGCTGCAGAGCAATCCAGTATTGGGCAGCCAAATGCAGTGTGGCCAGTTTGCTGTATCCACATTCAGTCTGGAGCAAGATCACTAAGAAGGTCTTGAGCACTTTATGATCATAGCTAACTAACTATAAGCTTCATTCCATTATTTCCTCTACTGGTGTTCAGACCAGACCTTCTCATGGCACAAAACAATCCTAAATTAATTTAGGATTCCATTCTTAGACATGTTTCAGACCGCTTAGTTCTCCCCCAAATCCAAGAGCTCCACTGAAGTTTGACTTTGGTAAGCACACAGTATATACCATCACAACTTTTCGTTATTGTTCTGACACAGCTGACCCCATGAAACAGATAAGCTGAGTCTTGAAGCCATTTAACTTTGAAATCAGATGGATTATCCAAGGCTTGCAAATAAATTGGGTGCACCTTTAAAATGTGATTCCAGCCTGCTTACACTGTGAGATCAACTTAAGCTCTCTTAGGTGACTTCAACAAGGATGGGATAAGAGAGAGGAGCAGTGAAACTGTACACAGACCCCCAAGAAAGCAAAATGATACCACCCTCAATCCAAATTCTAATTTAATTATTGCAAAACTCTTAAGAGACGATAGTAAAGCATAGCAAACATTACAGTGTTCCTTCTATAAGCTATTCTTCACTTGAGAACATTTACCTTTCAGGAAGCAATTATTCCTTCATATTCCTGTTTTGAAATTTCTTTGTAGCACAGATGGAAGGAGCCTGTGGTCATTTTTCACAAGCCAGTATGGTCAGCTTCACTCTACCAAGAAGACTATTTTAGGTATTTCTACAACCTTCAATTTCAATAGAATCTAAGCACAATTTTTTCATCTAAGATTCTCCAAGAGACAGAGAAGCAATATTGTCCCAGTTTCGCAAATATATTAATAATGTAATAATGTGGAGTGGTTTCTCCAAGGTCACAAAAGGGGTCTGTGCCAGTAGAACTCCAGTTTCGAAAATTCTGGGTAGAATCACTTTTATATATGAACTACAGTTGAATTGAACATAGCTCTGCACAGAGCCTGGGGATGTATCCTGAGAACCTGATGGCAATGCAGCAAGAAGAGAGGCCTCATAACTCAAGTTTAAAAACTGCAAAGCACAAAAACTCTAATTCAGTTCCCTCTCTCAAATTTGGGCAACCTACTTTGGTTTCCTTAATCTGCTTTCGATATTTGCATTTAAAAGCACATATCCTGCAGTGCTAACCCCTTCAAGTGCATCTTCTGGGATTGACTGATTACTCATGTGTCTCCAAGTCAGGTAAGGAACACAAAAATGAAAGGGAAGGATGCTCTTTGTAAACACACATTTTCTATCTCCCTGCAGGCCCCCTGCGGAACCAGCTCAAAGATGTCACTTCCTTGTGTGTTCCATTGTATCACTGCCAATACTTCTGGAAGTCACCACAAACATGCCTCAGGATGCTATTTTCTTTTGTAAGCAAACTGTTTTCATATAGTAGGTTATGCTCAATTATGAGGAAATAGATGGGAGATAAATTCCAATAAATTTAACTTCTATGCTTGCAGCATAGAATAGGTTGGTTGCATAGACCCATTCTCACAGGCTGAACACCAGTTCTTTGATAGATTAATTTAATTTTACCCTTCTAACAATAGCATTCAAAGACTACTAAAAATGTGAAGTCCTAAATACAGAAACCTCTCTAAAAGTGGGAAGAATTATGATTTCTGTGTTATGTCATGTCTAGGGAGCTTATTTCACAGCCAACACACATTTCAAGATTTTAATCTACTTACTTATCTTTTAAGAAAAGATGCCTGCCCTCCTCCCACAGACAGTTGAATTAAATATTCAAAGTTAGGAAATGACAAAAATAAGGCTGCCCCCCTCCTGCATTTTCAAAAATAACTTTTTCCAATATCCCATGGCAACCAATAGCATGGATGAAGTTGAAATGGAGTCAGCAAGACCTCAGCACAGGGCCTCAAATCCAAAGAGCTCCCAGTATCATTTTACAGCTCCTTGCCTCATGAGTGTGACCAGAGCAAGGGAAGACTCCTGTAGCAAAAAGCACAGTCCGCAACACTGTGTGCAAGGGCAGGAGAGGGGAGAGGGGGAACTGCATTTTCTGAACAATGATATACACAGACTTAGCGCTACTTTGTGTAAGGAGCTAGAACTCAGTCCGGCTGCCCTTGGATGAAACTGCATCTCCTGTGGGTGGAGGTTTGCTTTTGCCATGGAGACCCTCTCTAGAAGATGCTCAGCACTGTTTGAACAGAGACCTGAGTAGCTGAGTGTAAACCTTGCTGCTGTCTTCTATCCCAGCATTTGGGATAGATAGATAGATTCCCCCTGCCACATGCTGGGTCACACAGCAGACACACAGCAGTGAGGGTGTGTAGTGAGTGTATGGTAGTAGTACATCCAGCCACATGGACTGGTGAAACACATGTTGCAAGATATCTGGGGATTATGTCCTCCAGCTGGATTACTTTCAAAGCCACAGTGGCCTCATGGAGAAATAGCACAGCCGCAACACAGCTCTGTCCCATTAACTGACCTAAATGCCAGGAGCAGCCAGATCCCAGACCAAGCCAATCAGTTAAGTTTAGCCCATAGGAACAAAGAGTGAGAGAAAGGCAATGGTTCTCCATGAAATGTGTGAGGTATAGTCAGTGTGGAAACAGTGAAGTGGGAGTTATGTGGACTTTGCACTCAGTGCATGTGACACAACAAGTCAGCGGCCAGACCTTACGGCATTTTCAGAAAAAAAAAAAAAACCAACCTAAACAAACTCTATGAATAAAATCACTTAAGATTTTTCCTGGGGCAGGAAACACTGCTCTCTGATTTCTAGAATCCACCTTCTTGCCAACTACAGCTTCAAGCTTCAAGGCATAGTAGAACTGAAGGATTTCAAGAATATGACAGAGAAAATCATTAAATCTTGCAACTAGTTCCTTCTCATCTACTCTGCAAAAATGGCAACACTGCTGGCACTTGGCATTTAAGCTTGAGTCTGAATGAGCAATAACTCATAGGCAATTTCATCTTTGAGGATTAAATTTTGGTCAAGTTATTAGCACCCAAAACAAGGCCTCATAATCACCAGTGTAAAGGATAAACATCTCACAGAATATCAGCTTGCAGCAAGATGGTTAAACAGAAGTTATTGATGGAAAACATCCAAATCTAGCAAATTTCTCAGTCCCTCTCTTCCGAGATAACAAGAATGCAAAGTCCCTTTTTCCTATTTAGTCACACATTACAGAGCTAATAAATAAGCATCAAAGGAAGGGGCAAGGGGTCCGGTGGCTTTTCCTTCAGTGTATCATGGAACCTAACCTGGCACTACTCTCCCTTCACTAATTTAGGTTTTCGCAGTCCTAGAGCTGCTTTGGAGATCACACCCACTGCAATACTGCATAATGATTTAGACAGGCTTTCATGTTGGCAGGTCTGAAATTAAATAATCTTTACAGGCTGCAACTCCTACAAAATAATCAGTTGGGAGCAAACCTATAGTCAGGATACAAATACTAACTTTCCAAAGAATTCTGCTGCATTACAGACAAAGGAAGGATAATAATAGGAATACAATTTCCTACAAGAATTAAAGAAATTAGGTCTCCAGTTGCCAGGTTGCAGTAAGTTGGATTTCATAACCTCACTCTCTTTGAAAAGTCCTTTCTTTAGTACTTGGACAGCCTTGTGACCAAGCTCAATAGTACTGGATCATGCTTGAACTTTAGTCTGGTGAATTTTAAACAATGGTCACCATTTTGTAATAGGCAGTGGGAATTTCATAAATCTATTATCCAAATCATATGTTACTTCCGCTATTTTTTTCTGTGTATAGAGCAGCACACAAAGCAACTCCTCAAAAAAATCTGCATGGTAACAAGAGATCACAAGTCAGCCTGCATTAGGTGAGTGCAGAATCCAACCTGCAAACTACAGTCACACTGTAATGAAGTTACTGCACTGACAGAACTGTTTAGACAGCTTTATTCCTTTGCTGTGCTTTACAACACCTTCAGAGAGTGAAATACTGTTAAGCCCCATTTACAGGCAAAGAAAAAGCACAGAGATAGAAAGTAAGACGGGGAAATCTGGTTATATTCCTGATCATTGCACAATTCTTAGTATTAAATCATGGCTCAAGTTCCTTCATCCTTTTTGTGTTCCTTAAGACAGGATCTGTATCCACCAAGAATGATATTCTCAGACAGCTCAGACACTCTCAGCCAAAGTCAAAGTGACAGTAACACTGGGACTTTTTGCTGTGTAAGACCATTGCACTTGAATAGAAATGGTGTATCTGGTAGTCTTATCATTTCATGGGGTTGGTATTTCTTTCACCAGAATGATGTATAAGACATCTAATTTACTACCAGCGAAGCTCCTGTCATGCCAGCAGTCCCTGCTGTATCCTGTGTACTCGGCTTGAAAGCTTGAATGCAGGGTCCCAGCCACCTATCCAACTATAGGCTTGGCAGTGTTGTAAATCTTATTGTGATTAGATCTGTAAAAGTACAAGAACCAGCAGCTGATTTGAGTTGAATTCGTTGCAGTGGGAAGATGTGGGTTGACATAATTATTTTTCTCAAGGTGACTATCAAAATAGTAAAAAAAAAAATACCACTAAAAACCCCCAAATTACCATGATGGAGTTAACAAGTGAGCAACGAAAGTGGTGGTCTTCGAAGGTGTTATCAGTGGTAATGCTTGAAATCCTTGAGCTTTTCACTTCTGTTTTTGGTGTCTAAAACATTTTGACAGCCATACACAACAAGCTTTACAAATTCATGTTTTCTAACCCAACTTTACTATGTGAACCTAATGGTGGATTGATTTCCCTACGGCTTGAGAATTTACAAATATAATTCTGAGCTTCTGAGACAGTTTTCCTTCAGTTAATTATCACAGAAAGCACCTTTTCAGAACAAATTTATCCCCTGCCTGGCCTGTAAGATCATATTCACCATTACTCAGATATTATATTTTATAATGCCAACATAAGAATTTAGAGGGAGAGACAGAAGAGTAGATGGCATATGAAGGAATCATCTCTGAAGAAATTTCTTGGGGGAATTTTTCTGGATCAGTTACTTGCAGTTTCCCTGTGGTTAGTGTTGTAAATAGGATTAGAAGAAAGAGTTAGGGATTATGCGGGTAACAGTCTAGCTGGCAGAGAGACAAATTAATCACAGAAAAGCACCAGAAACTGCAGCACACATTGGGCTCAATAGGTTCATGTTTGAACAGCTGCTCTGCATAACAAATTACCAGGATGCTATTTAAATAATAATTTTTTTAAATTACTTTCCTTTTCTTGGTTTTATTCTGAGTTTTAAAAATTAATTTTACCAATTGGACTTTTTAATAAGAAAAATCCGTATCTGTGACTAATAAAGTCATCAACATACACATACAGGTCAGGCTGTATTTGTGATGCAAGGTTAATGTTTGACTATGAACATGGTCAGCAATTTAGAGAACTCCAACTCCAATTATTCTGCTGACAAATTTAAATTAATAACAAGGAGATCTGTGCAATTACTTGGCATTTATAAATCAACACCATAAATATTAAATGCCTCTTGTAAGATGCCACAAAAGCATAATTTTAGTATGAACGGCTATGCTGCAACACTTTAGAGTGAGAATTGGCATAGGAAAAAAGTAGGTTAAGATTATTCTGAGCTCTAGAATGTAAATTCAAATAGGATTCTACACTACTTATGTTGTTGGTGAATGGAAAGTGATACAGATGACATCTGACAACAAGGTGGAATTAAGAGAAAAATATGTTGCCTGTATTTTTGTACTATGCTCAGCTTAATTTGTCTGTCTATAGAAAGGCTGTCATTAATCTCTCTGAAATAACTCTTACTGAAATATGACTTTCTTTGAACAGACAAAACCTGCTATTAACCAATGGATGGACTATCATTTTTAAAATCAAAAAACTTTTCTCCTCACTTAAAAGTAATTCTGTAAATATACTTTTTAAAACGTACCCTATATGCTTCGTACACTAGGAACACTTCTCCATTTTGCGATAGTGAGGAATTTGAGAGCTAGATGTCACCCTACTTCAGCTGTGTCAGATCCACAAGTACTAGAATACTGGTGGAGATTTTCAAAATGATCTCCAGAAACCAATCAACCTGATGAAAGTCTGTGAATTTTACTTTTAGGTCCTTTATTTATTTTTAAACTTTTTTATTTTCATTTTGCTTTTCCCAGAGTATTTGACTTAATAAAAGATACTGGACAGGCTTTGAATGAGTCAGTTTTATACCTGTTTAACAAGACAAGCTGAGAGAAAAGTTCTTACAGGAGTAGTTTGACCAAAAGTTGAACATGAATGGAAAAACATGCTTCATGTGAGTCTCTGTTAACTATATGAATATTTCCCTCAGCCTGTACATGAAAGCTGCCAGCAATCTGGACTAATTAATTCTGAAAAGTGAGGAAAGTTTTTGAAGGAGTCAAAAAATGAAAAGTATCAGGAAAAAAAACCCAAAACAACAAAGCAAAAACCCAATATATCTTATAAGCTAATAAAAAAAAAAGTAGCTCTCATTTACCTTAAATTTTCTGAACTGAATTCTGACTCCAAGAATTTCAGAAACTGCTCTCTTCCCACAGGGTCTTTCAAAGCTTCATCCATGCCAAATCCCCATCGTTTCACCCTCTGCTGTCCTGGCTCTTTGCTACAGAAATAAAAACAACAGAACCCAAAGTAAGCAATACTTCAGTATTCTAATAATCTGTGTTCATAATTTAGACTAAACCATAAAGTTCCATGGTTTTCTCACTTTTTAGAGTGCTCACATCTGTGCAATGTTCAGCAATGAGCAAACAGACTGTTAGTGCTTACACAGGATGAAGGTAATACACAGAAGAATAAAGATTTCCACCTAGGAATGTTACCAGATTTTAAAAGATGTCTCTTTTTTTCACCATACTAGAATCCTTGAAACTGGTTACTGTAATTTATTAGCCCATAGCACTTCCCATCTTACCAAATGTAAAACTGCAAAGACCAAAAGGGTACTGCATTGCCCTTCTACCTCAGTATTTTCCTGCAGTACCTTTGTCTGAAATCTTCCCATTCCAGAAAACCATGTTATACCCCCTTACTTCCAAAGAAGAAATAAATTATATACCTTGTCTCCAGTTCCCAGAAAGTGGTGTCATCTGATATCCAAGGGTTTGAGGGATCAGGGGGCACAAGAAAAGGATCATATTCCAAATACTGCTCTGTATAAGCTAATAGACTAGGAAAACAAAAGCATCAAACATTGTCACGTCAGGAGGCGAGGAAACCTGATCAGGTTACCCCAGTTAACAAGTTACCTTGCATCAATTGTGTGTGCACACACTCAGAAGGCAGCTACAAGCTCAGGGTGAAATAGGTTTGCTCAAGCCATTTAAAAGTGGACCACTGAAGAAGGAGGGGTGGCTCAGGTCTATCAAGAGTAGATATAAAATAAGTTTCCCTAATACTTCCACACAGCTCCATTTAAGGTTCCTTTAGACACTAATAAATTAGATCATATAACCTCTTCCACACACATTTGTTTTTTCATAAAGGAACATGTTATATATCCCTGTGGTCTTAATCATCAGTTCCTTTAAAATCTGTTCTAAAACACTGCTTGTTACACAGCTTATATTTGTTGGCCCTGCATCTGCTAGTACTCCTTTTATTTTCTCTTAAATATAATTAATATTTTTATTATTTCCTAATAAAAGGGCACTATTCTCAAGTTTATCTTTTAAAAAACACGCCAATTTTTTTTCACAATTTTTTATATTCAAGAATTGGTCTGACTCAGTTGCATGCACTAAAATCTTTGCTTGTATTCTGGTAATTTACATCTCCCATTGGCCTTATTCATGCTTGCTGTTTCCTTTGGCCTCATAATTTTTGTAAAATTACTGACAAGTGAGGACAACTATTCTTTCTTTTCAATTCCTTTTATAGGTAGTGTGCATGATATATTTACTTTTCAGCAAACAAAAAATCTTAACCTGCTCTCTTTGTGAATAAATATGTATATGTATTTGCATATATATGCACACATACACATAAATAAGTAGACATATTTGTACAAATGTATATTAGAAGATGAAGAGTAATTTGTATTTGGGTTAGTTTCCTTTACTGAGCCCTATGCAGCTCCATTTTCTGCAACGTTGGGCTTTTTGTTTTATTTGCTTTCTAGCCCCTTCTTGACAAATTCTGGTCGTATTAGGAGATAGATTCCTACTAGTGTTACATCTCTGACACAAACTGAGGCCAAACTCACTTCGTTCAAGCACTGACTGAGCTCCACACCAATCAGTTCCCTTGGTTCATCAGTGATTGCCCTTTTGAAATATCAAAACAATAACCCCAGACCTATTCCCTTTTAGCCTCCCTGCCAATGAAAGGTGAAACTTGTGATCCCTTGGTCAGAGGCTCTTTCAGTGACTTGGGTTTATCAGATATGTATTGTGGAATATCTGGAGTATTTTTATCACTAAAAGAACTTCATACTTCTCCACTTAAAGTAAACTCTAACCAGTTATTTCTATGAAATCTGAGCTCCCATGTCTCTCTTTGAAGAGCTATTTGCTGTGAATAGCTCTTTGAAACTATTTCAAACTGACATTTTTCCCAATAGTTATCAGTCTAACTGAAAAAAAAGAAAATGTGACAATATACGTACCTCTCTGCAACTTTTGACATTTTTAATCTATGTCTGTCTAATTGCATTTGCCAGTGCTTAATCTGCAAGAAAGGAAGGCAAAGAGTTTTATGAGTAATTTATTGCTTGATTCCATTTCTATAACTTTTTTTATTAGGGCTGTAATTGAACCTTAATTTATCCTAGGGCACAGAAGAGAAATATATCAGAATTAAAACATTTCACCAGCGTAGTTCTAAAATAAATGGAATTTTCCATTAAAGAGAAAAGATCATACAGAGACAAAAGATGTGCCCAATAAAACATTCTCCCTAAAGATTCATCAACAGAAATCCATTTTTAAAATTAGCCTTTATTTAGATTTTTGAAGAGAACTAATACTTCTTCAGACATTTACCTTCTCCAAATTCTAACATCTCAGGAAAGATTAACAAAGCTTTAACAGTAGATAAATGTGTGACCTCATACATGCATACATGGAGTGGTAAGTATACCCCCAAACCTCAAATCAGTATTGAAAGAAGAGCAAGCTCTCCACAGCTGAACAGTCTAATGGGCTTAGCTATATAAAGAACCCACTCACTGGCCTACTTCCCACTGCCTTTAGATGTTTAATGCATTATACAAAAAAATTCAGGTTTTGTCTCCTTAGTTTTGATGAAGTTACATTCCTAAATCCATATATCTTGAAACAAGGAAAAAGTTTATTAAATGTTTGCTACACCTGTTTTGAATAACTTCCCAGTTACAATAATATTTTTATACCTACTTTCCTAAAAAGTTAATTTAAAAATACATGTTTGTAGTTATGTTCCAAACCTCTTGGTGTAGTTCATCTTCTGTGGGTGGCTTAGTCTCTGGTACTGGCATGTGGGTAGGGCTGTGACTTCGAATGTCATTTTGTAAGCCATAGACAGACTGAGCAAAAAAATATGGAACAATGAGAGTTGCTTTCATACAGTGCTTTCTACACACACTCATAATAACTGTCATGGCTTAGTACATTGTGCTCAAGAAGTTAGCCAAGATCATCTTTTCCTGAGGAAACTGCAATAACCCATGCACTCAGATGAAACTGTGCTTCTGCACTAGAGTGTAAAATAAAGACTCCCAAACTCCCACAATTCCATAAAGCCACAGGACAAAGGATCTACTTTTATTAGGTCTCTGTATTAGCGTCACAGTAAACATGGGGAATGACACTGAGAGATGCTATTACAGTAAGCAGAGATGACTGGTAGGTGAGGTATTGTGAAAGGTACACTAGCACAAGGATTATTTGGATGACTCCCAAAATTGCAATTACTCTCTGGTAAATTACACTAATCTGGACCTTTCACTACCATAAATAAGACAAGCTAAAACTTTCTCTAAATCCACTTTCCTTCTTAAAACATATTTTTCCACGGATCAACATGCAAATATACCTCAAAGGAAGTACTTTAAAGTGGAAGTCAATCTATATGTTTATGGTGCAAAGGATTTAAAAGAGTTGATCCAATCCATCTATACAACCCTAGATAAATTACACTCCAATTACAACCTAATTTAGATAGAGCTAATTTCTTCCACAATTTCCAGTTTTGGGCATAATTGTAAAAAAGAGACACACTTTTCATTAAGAACAGGACAAGAACTGCTGTTAGAGTTCACACTGAATTTTAAAATTTCTTTTCCTTAATTACTGAAAGAAACACTTTAATAGGCTTTATTCAATCTACTAAACAACATGAATAAAGAATGCAAAAATGAATTTTATATTCAAAATCTCTTTGTATTTCTCCAAAATCTTATGTGATAGAATTTACTTAGCATTAGCAAATTTGTTAATACTAATTCAACTAAGAGCTTATGAAATATTAACATATGTTCATGCATTTGTTCCTTGCAGCTGTAAGAAAAAAATGCTGTAAGAAATTATGGAAATTTGTGCTATAAATTTCCTCCACCTCCTGATCTTGATATAATAACAGTACTTACCTTTCTTGTTTTATGTGGATTTCTCATTCTTGAAGATTTTTTTATATCCACTTCAGTCGTGTTTACACAGCCAGGCTATTAAAAGAAAGAGAAAGGAAAGCAAAGGGCTAAATCTGGGAAGGAACTTCACTGAGATACTCCTCTTCAGTGTGCAAGACTGAAAAACAAATTCCACACCATGAAATTGAAATAAAATAAATTCCCAAGATAACAGAAACCAGTCACATGTTTCTGCTTCGGTTTTGCCAAGGAAGCCATTCATTACATTCTAGCTATTCCTCTAAGAAGCATGGTTGACCTAATGAGACAAAATAAACAGAATTGTGCAATATTCACCTCACCTGTGAACCTCAGGCTCCCTTCAGGAGCACCTGCTTTTGGGTCAATTCTCAAAGAGGATCTTCTTTTAAAATGCAATGAAAAAAAGTACCAAAACAGGATTTGCTTCTTTGGAAAACAAAGGAAAAAAACCAAACCAAACCAGCAAAACAGGCTTCTGCAGCCTTACCAGAAGACTGACAGCCTAAATAAAATTACTCTCAGCACATCGTATCTGGGTTTCATTGGCTCATTCTCACAACTCTGTAGCACCCCAAAGCAGGCAAGCACTCTAGATTCTCCTAATTTATCTTCCTTTGACACTTCCCTCTAACTACAAAATCTGTGCTTAAATCTGGTTTTTACCCTTTGCTGGAAAAAACTAATAATAAGTGTTTTGCTCTCAGGTGAGTTTTATCTGTTGATTTTAGAGGAATTACATTTGACACTGAGTGGAAACTACAAAATCTGCTCTCTAGTGGGAGCGGATTTTTAGTGAAAGTAGGTTGGGGTTTTTTAATGGGAGTAGCTAGATACTGAATTTACTTGCCCAACAGCCAGGATGGACTTATTATCACACTAATGATACAACCTCTGTCTTCTTATCATAACGAAAAGTGTGACTCTAAATTTTCAAAGACAAAATTTTAAAAATTGCTTACATAGGAAGAACTAAGAAAAAAATAGCTTTCATTAAACAGAGCAATGGTACTTTGCCTCTGGAAAATATTCTAAAAACCAGACTGATTTTATTTAATCCAGTATGGGTTATTTAAAATTAACAAATAAATAAGTTTCTATTTTAAAGTAATAAATTAGTGTGCATTTGATCATATTACATTTGCAGCAGAAAAAGTTCCTCACTGCTAACAATAAATATTCTTAAGACTGCATCTGACACACTAGAATTGGGAAGGTACCCTTCGTGCTTCTGAACAAAAATGGGCATTTTTAAACTCAGAAATAAATGGCAACTCTCAAAGAAAAAGGCAGGTTGAAAAATACAAAGTTCTGCATGATGGTCAATTTAAAAGCAGAAAGCAATTTCCCAGGGCAGTATAGTGAGATATAAAGCTTAAAAAACCCCAGTGCATCTACTTTAGGATTAGAGCAGCAGCTGGCAGTGAAGAAGAGAGGGGCTTTAACAACATCTACAGCCTTTGAATGTAACAATTTAAATAGCAGGCACACTTACATAAGGTACAAACTGTTATTTGTTCAGTTTTCAGTTATGGTTTGTTAAAAGCATGTCCTAAAAATGGAGAGGAGGAAAAAAGAAGGCATAAACCTCATCTGAAGCCTCTTATTTTTAAAGATTTCAAGCCCACCAGCAGTAAATTGGTACGGACAGATCTTGCAACTTGCCTGGGTAACTTACATGCCAGAATTGTGCAGATTGATGTAAGGAACACAAGAAATTCTGGGAGATTTTTAGAAATGAAACCAGGGCAAAGCTTTTGCTAGTTGCAAAGAGGCCGAGCCCAGTACTGACCTTCTACAGCACCTAGTGGATTCTTACTGACACCTGGCTGTTTAAAACCTCTCATGCTGAAGGAAAGCTGCTCTGGCAGGGGCACGCAGGAGAGACTGTGTGGGGAGAAACTGGACCAAGGTGGGACTGAAGAGAAGCTGACAGGAGAGCTGCCCCAGGCAGGGAGAGGCAGGGAAGCATCAGGAAGCTCCAGTGAAGAAGAGGAGGCAGCTAAAGGGCATATCAACTACTCTGACAACCTGGGGTAACAATAGGAGTTTAAGACCTATATCACTACCTCTATACAATACTATTCTCATAATTTGATTTAAATTATATGACTGGAAGTACCTAATGTAGCTTGGGTCACAATTTATGTTTTCTTCTCAACATAAGTATATATATATATTAGATTATACTTGATATGAGATGGGTCTTATGGTTTCTCTGGTGCTGCCGAATTTCATTTGTCAATATTTAGGAATAAATATCAAACATATTTTCAATTAAAATAAACACAAAAAGTTGCATTATATGAACATTTTGCTAAAATAACTCAGTCTTTGTGGGAAAACCTCTGCTGGACAACATTTAATTTTATTTGTATCCCCTCAATAACATAATAAGTATGTGTTTGAATACAATTATATCCAGCTGTGTTTTCTTTTTTTGTGTTGTTTTTTTAACTGGACTACCATAGTTCAAATAGTGAGATGCCTCTCAGAGTGCTCTGCTGCAAGATTCCCATTTAGTGTGTGGTATATAATTTGCATACTAATACTGTAAATAGTTTTCAAACAGATTTCCTGGAAGACTTGAGAACTCTTCTATATGTGTAAATAGAATGCTTATTTCTTTCAGGAGTAATATTCTGTGTGAAAACAATTTCCCCTCAACACACACAGAGGAAAGCCTTGTGACCTTGTTGAAATTATCACACAGCAAGATCACAACCAGGGCAGAATTTGGTCCTCATCAATTTTTAAATATCTGGGTGAAAAACTGTCATACATTCACTTAGTTTTTTTCATCCATTAGCATGTCCTTTTCTCAAAGTACAAATGCCTTTGTATTAATTTACATTAAAGGACATGTCAATCCAGTCGTGATAAATTCACTGTTGATGTAAATGGATACAGACAAAGAACATAAAAAACCCACATATAGAGGAATTTTAACCCCTACTTCAGTTATTGGATAACAACATTAGTATGAAACCCAAGCAGCACCACTTTCTACTGCTGCTGTAGGAGGTTGCATACCAGGATTCTGCTAAGAAACACAAAGGAAGGAAGAAGTCTTGTCTGCAAGCAGAGGAGGTACCAGAACGTACATGCCTTGATCTGGCTATCGCCAGCATTTGAAGCAACCATCTGAGAGTATGTTGAGTTAAAAAAACCCACTTGATATTAATGTTCTTTTCCTGATAACTGTGGCAACAGTGAATTAATTAATTAAACCCTTGTAATAGTGCTACAGTGTATTAATTTTATGAAACCTGTAACAACTCTTTGGAAGAATTACATAAAATGGCATGCCTGAGCCATGGTATATTTCCATCCAAGTAGTGCAGAGTATGGAGTATTTTTAGTCTGCTTGCTGTACAAAGTTGCACACTCCAAGTGTCCTTTTTATTGCCTGGCCACATAGCCCAAATCAACTGCTGTCAAAGCCTCTTTTGTATAAAAATCTTTTTGCTATGATGTGCTTGTAATTCAAAACAGTGAAAAATGCTCAACAGAGAGTAAATTAATATTCATAATTAGGTCAGCTGAAGTTTTGATGTCTTTTTTTTTTCTTTCCCAAAGAAAAGGGCAATTTAACTGTGCATCTACTTAAGCCAAAATAACCAGAAGTTTTCTTGTATCTGAGACAAATATACCCCTGTATGTGGGAGGGAATAAGCTCGTGCATTCCGATAGGCTGGGAACTGTCTGTCTGTATTGCTGCTCTGTAGGAAATGATCTGAAGGAGAAGCTGAACATGAGTCAGCAGTATCTCTTTGCAGCAATGCAGACAAACCACATACCCAGCTGCACTAGCAACAGCTTAGCCAGCAGGCAAAGTGTTTATTTCTTTCTACTCAGCATCACAAGGAAACTTCTGGAACACCAAGACTACTTTTGGGCCCCACAAACAACACAAGAAATATATTCCAAATGGGAAAATCCACTGGAGGAACAGACTTTTTTTATGCTTGCCAAAGGGGAGAGCTAACCATTGTCTTTTGTGCCTACAGGGGAGCTTAGAGAGATAGACCTTTTCCAAGGGTGCACTGTGGGAGGACAGGAGACAGTGATCTGAAATTGCAGTAAAGGAATTTCCAGTCACCTATAAAGAAATATACTTCACAGTAAAAGTAAGAGAGGCTATGGAATGTCCATCCTTGGTGATTTTCAAAGCTTGTTTAACCCAAGTGCCTGGACAATCTGATTCACCTTAGAAGTTAGCACTGGTTTGAGCAAGACGTTGGACTAGAAGACCTCCAGAGGCCCCTCTCAGCCTATACTTCTGTGGTGCAACCTACACTTCACAAGCTGCAGGGAGTGAAATTCAAATTATCCACTTTACAGACCACTCCAATCAAGTATTCACATTGGTATGAAATTCATCTCTCTGCCTTCCCCACCCCAAAACATCAGAGTGGAAACAAGACTGGTATGTGCTTCCTTGCTGCTCCCCCTGCCCTGTAGCATCCTGTGGTTTGTGCTCAACTCATACAAACAAACCTCAGGTTGATTTAAGGAAATGTAATTTCAGTGTCTCTTTAGCTAAAAATACATAGGCACTATTTAAAATAATTACCTCATTTCAATATGCACACCCATAAATTCAGAGTTCATTAAAGCAGTAAATATTTAGGTAGATTGATCACATACCTTATGAAATTTCATTGCATTTCAGTGTCAATACACTTTGAAATAGATTTTATTTGTTTTGCAGGCATGAGCTAACCTGCTAAGTGTAATTGCAAAATACTAAATTTCAAGATCTCCAGGCTCTCAGAATTTAAAGACTTTAAATTTAAATTATGGACCTGGGTGCAAACATGACAGGTCTTCTCTTTCACTTGAAAAGATTAAGTCAGGCACACAAACATAAGAAAAATCAGAGATTGAAATCTGTCTTTTACATTATGTGAAATAGAAGATTTTAACAAAAAAAGTAAGCTTGCAACCATCTATTCTGCTATTTCTGTCATTGCTACTATTCCTGTCATTTTTCTAGGAGTCTTCTAACCCTCAACAGTAACTATTCATATCACTCACTTTCTAAAGTAGAGAAAAGAAGCTAATTAGGCAGTGAGTGATAAGAAGAGCAGAGTTCATTTTTATTTGTAGGTTTTCTATTCCAGTTTACTTGTACAGCTATCTGAACAGTGTATAGTTAAAAATCAACGGGAGAAGATTATAAAAAAGAAACGGAAGATTACAAAATAAAGAAACGAGGCAAAAAAAAAAAAATCCAGTGGCACTCAGCTGGAAAAAATCAAAGGAGATGCTAGCTGGAAAAATACCCAATTTGACTCTGGTTATATGGGAAAGATTATTTTTCTCATACATAGTCTAGCATCAAAGGAGACATTAAAATCCTATATTGAGTAAGTTGTCAGTAATGGCTAAAACTGAGGCTCTCATAAGGCTACATTCTCCTGCAATGCACCAATTTTTCATTTCACTGAGATGGAAGTTATTCAAGTGTGCAGAACCCACTAAGGCTTACAGGGAAAAGTTGAGGTTTAGGTAATGATTATCAGGGTATTTTGGGATTTTACCTCATTTTACACACTTCAGGGTCAACAAATAAAGAGGCTTTTCCAGCAGAAGAGCTGCACTATTAATAACTTTGCTGGTGCAATAGGACATCTCAGAGGAACAGTCCAAACATAATGAGTACAAGTGGTCAGGCCTTTAACAGGATTTGGAAAAGCAGCTGTTGTCTTAAGGTCCAGTCAAAGGACAGCAAAACTGCAAACTCAGATATAAATTTCAGAAAATGTGTTTTTTTAAATGTAGCTCACTTTATAATTAGAGATCAATGAACCTCAACTAAGTGATGAAAAAATAAACCCAGAAGCCATAGCTGCCAGAAACTGCAAATATGTAGGATTGTGTACTGCTAGTGCTTCTAGGGGACATCTCACCAGCCTCTGTTATGCCCCCCAAGGCAGCAAAGACAAATCAGTGATCACGGGAACTGGGCTGCAGGAACCACTTCCTTTCGGTGAGAAAAAGATACTGTTATGTAAAACTGCAGAACCTAATCATGGGGTTAATTTACAATCAGCTAGGTGTACCTAATCTGAAACACTCTTACGAACTTTATGAGCCTCTCTAAAGGTGTTTGTTTTAATTACTATTCCCATTTGATTCAGCAGTTCTGTGAAAATAACTCTGAGAAATCAAGTGTGTGAACACTGGGACTTGACAACACCTCTAGTAACAAGATCCCCAGTAAATCTGAAGAGAGAGGAAAAATACTATGCTGAGTTTAAGTACTAGGACACAAGGGGTGGATTTTTTTTCTTTTTCATTATGTAGCATAATCCCATAACTACAAACTATAAACTAAATTGGATGGGTCTAGCTACTTAACGACTGTAGTATATAATTTTACAGTACTTAGAGTTTCAGACACATGTACAGTAGTATAAAATATGAAATTATCATATTATATGCTACTTGTAGTAGTACCATATTCCAAGCTTCTGCACAACAAATTTTAGCACAACCACCTCTCTGAAAACACGCCTTTTTGATTCAGTTTTTTAGACTGACAAACAAGCACTGTGACTGGACTTCCAATACCTGCTGTTAAGTCACAGTGCTTTTATGGAAGTCCCACTTGCATTATAGTTCTAATAAGAAGCAAACACAGAGAGACTAATATTCAGAATACAGTCCAGTGGCCATGGCAACCGCAAATGTAAATTGTAATACGTACATAAGTTTGATGACTACTTTGGAAAGAACTCCTATCAAGACTACACCTCTCTACAACTCCAGACCAAGCTTCTAAAATTAGCACCTAGCTCTTCCTATGGACTCTTGTCTGTTAGAAATTACCTCCTCTGAGAAGCAGACTTAACCTTTCAATTACCACCTTTGAAACATAATTTTTAGGAAGCAAATCCCAAGATTGTTCTCAAGTATAGAGTCTACACAAGCACAATTCATATTTCATTTCTAGAGGCCTCATAAATTTGGCAGATAATCAGGGAAAAGTTATTAAAACCTGCTTGTTCTACTGACTCATTAGATATTTTCAATATCCACAGTCTTTTCATCATGAGATGATATGAGATGAGATATGTTATGCTTCTAAATACTGTATTTTTGGAACTCAAGGTAAATAATTGCAATGTATGGATTCAGTCTGACACTGAAGTAAGTGAATACAACTTGGAACTGGACTTGCATAGACTAACCTCAAATGTCTTTGTGTTTCTTAATACAAATCCATTTTTAAAACATGCGATACATCTGTCAATATGCTGCAAATATACCTGAAAATAGTGATCTACAGTCAAGTAGTATAATGGAAACAAATTAGTTGTACACAGCTTAACCACTACAACCAGCTATCAGTTGATAATAATGTAAAACCTACTGGCTTTTGATTAAGTAAATAAAAGCTTTTCATCCTTTCGTATTCGTTTATTGGACTGATATTTCAGGCCACAGAATGTTCAATGTAAAATCTTATTGAGCTGCTTCCTTCAAAGGAAGGGATTGTCTCAATTCATAAGAATTAATAAAAACATTGTTAGGATTAAGTGTTCTCTTCTGTTGAAGGTTTTAGTAGAGAATTATGCAGGTAGCATAGAATGAATTTAAATGCTCAATACATGTCCTCAATAGCTAATTCCATTTTGACTCATTAAAGAACAGAGATAAATAATAAAAAGTTACAGACTTATTTTTTAAACTAAAATGAATGAGCAATAAACCTTATTGTGTCATACACTAGAAAGATATTGATGGAGAAATAATGAATTTTGCATTTATGCCTAAGTTAAGCATACTATGGAGAGCCCCACATGGAGGACAGAAAACTTGCTGTTGGACCAGTGAGTAAAATCAGTATATCCTTTATTCAAGATTGATTTGAACATCACTGACTAATACCAAAATAACAGTTCCACTGTTGTTCTGCAATGGACCTAATCAAAACATGGAAAGGTCTGCAATTAATGGATAAAAGTTCAACTATGAGTTGTTTCTCTTGTTCTGACAAGACAATGGAGGTTTGAACACCATCAGACAAAGGAGAGACATTTGATCAATTAGTTTGATCAAACTTTAATTATGTTTGCAGCAAGGTAAAACTCAGAAAATTTTCAAACTAAGATCTGGGAAGTCTCACTTTAAGCATAGACTTTAGGATCACTTAAAATTTCAAAGATTTTTAGTGTCTTTCCAAAATAAAGAAACCTACATTGCATCAATTTCCACTTTATACTTATTTGTCTTCTCAAACTAGAGTTTAGATCTTTTCCCTGAGTAGTATCAGAAACACAAGGAATTCCACTGGCTGTGCAAATGAAAGACCTGTTTGAAACAGTAGAAAGAGAGACACAGAGAAATTTTCAAGTAATATAATACTAATAAATGAAAGAATAAAATGACTCCGTAGAAGATAGAACATCTTGGACCATGACAGGGATCCTCATGTTCTCACATACTTTGTTGATTAAGGACAGATCTTGTTGAAAGTCAGGCTGCCACCTTAAGAGAATGAGATCTAATCATTGTTTTTTTTAAAAAAAATTAGTAGTCTGTGTGTCACAGAATCACATAATATGCAAAATACATTAAAAAAGGATATTAGAATTTAATCTTGAGACAAGTCATATGAAATTAAACAAGAAGCTGTACCAAAGAAAATACTACTGCATTGAAGTTCTATGCTTAATTCTTTTTGCAAGTTGATTTAATTTCGAATTAGTTTTCATTTATGATATAGCATTTCACATTTGCAGTGACTGGTTTTCAGAACCAGAAATTGTTGCACAGAAATTAGATCCATTGAAATTTTTCAAGTGGTGTTTCAGTAGTATTCATTTTACTTAAGGATGTATTAAAATCATTTTTGATTATGTGAAGATTCCAGTATTTGTGACACTGTTGCACAAGGAAACTGGCTAAATTTAATTTCTTTCTGGATTTTTTTTACCCCAAAAAGCAGGAAACTGCTGTTTTACAAATTTCATACAAAAGAAATTTAGGTTATTCACTTGAAAAGAAGTGGCAACAGAAAAGTTTAGCACGTCTCTGAAAATGCCAATGGCAAATATAGGTGACATTTAGAAACTGATTATATGCCTTTTGACTTATAAGAAGATCCTTGACAAAATGCTTTGGCTTAAAGCAGCAAATCTAATTCCCACAGCTACAAAGATCAATGCATAAACGTTGCACTTATTAAAAAAAGTTCCTTATACTTACTTCTTCAGGTTATTTTCCTAGTTTCACACAGAACTGGGTCTTACTCAAAACCATATTGTCATATCATTTTTCTGTGTCCTTCCACCATCTCATCAATGAACTATTTCACAACTTGGATGTCTCAGTTTTAACTTCCAAAAATTTTTTTTGTTGCACTGTTGCAAGAAACTTGGCTTTTGTTTCCCTATCTGCCCCACCTTTACTCAAGTACTAGACTAAATAAAAATGCTAAGTAATGTCAGTACAAAATCTTCCACAAAGGTCTAAGCAGGCCAGCTAGAAGGTTTATAAGTATGTGCCTCAACTACAAGCAGTTATGGATCATAAATATTATAACCATTTTTTGTAATTAAAATTTTGTACAAAGTTTTGTTTCATTACCAGAAGGGCAATTATCTGAGAGCGACAATTGCTGGTTTGGCTGCATTCCCTGCCTGCTGTAGAGGTAACTCCCTTGTAAGGACATATGGTCAAACAAGTGCAAAAGAACACATGAAAATTATGTGTATATATATCACTAGAGAAGTTGGATGGCATGATTCACAATTGCTATCTGAAGATGTTTAAAAATTTTCTGAAAATGTTATTATAAAGCAGAGAGAAGTGTTCTCCGGCTAAACAAGTGACTGGCCCAGGAAAGTCTAGCAGTGAGTGTGAAATGCAGGTGTGCACCATCTTATCCAAGGTAAATTCAGTGTTTTGACAAGTCTCTGAGGCTGATCTTGAAAATGATGAAATGATGAAATAATGAAAAAATCATTAAAATTCAAAAGAACCCACTGCCTGGCCTTCAACATCTCATAAAGTTCCACTAACCAATATGCAGTTTGCATATAGGTCAAATGTGAAGGGTCATGTTCAGATCACATAAAATACAATTTAAAAATAAAAACAGAGAAAATTAAATTAATGGACATAGAATGTCATAAAAAGAGAGAGAAGCAAAAGGTGTGGGATGTGTGACAAAGTTTAAAATATCTGAATGCTGACTTCCGGGCAGGGGAAGCCATGCAGACAATCCATGTGATTGATAAAGCAAACTTCGTTTATTGGCAATACAGAGGCACTTATATAGTATCAGTATATACGCTTGTCAGTTCTTGATTGGTTTAAGCTTACAAAAGCACATTCTTACTTCTACATAATTGGGTTAGATAAAAGACTACATTTGGCAAGCTTCTATTATTTATGTTTTGACTTGAGAGATCAAAAATCTTCCTCCCTTCTCATGGTCAGTATATCTTATCAGCACAGGACTGTACCTCCTTAAAACTCCCTTTTTGTTCTCAGGCCTGTTTCTCACGCAGGGATTTTCTCATGGAGGCTTTTTGTCATGCAGGCCTTTACTTGCAGGCTCTTGCTTGTACAGCTCTGTTATTGATTTGTTCCCTTTATCAATACTCCATGTGCCTGATCCTCTAACCATTCTGCAACAATTCCCCTTCTTTCTGTAATTGGGTGGTTAATTGATGTAACTTACTTATCTGCTTATGAATTAGGACAGAGTGGTTAGAAAGATTTATATAGCACATACCTTAGAACTCTTCACAGCTGTGGCTGTGAGCTAATAGTAGAAAATCAATTGCTACTTAATTTTATAATATTGTATGTCTAACACTAGTAACATTTACACTTAACTCATCAAGCATTTGCAAAGTTATGTTTAACTTACCCCTCTCCCAGCAAGCAAGTTTATGCAAAATAGCATAAGCCCTGGCTGCTGAAGCACCAGGTAAAAACATAAATGCTAGCCAAATTGACTGCTTTCATTCGATCTAAATGGGCAGACAGCTGATTGAAAATGTCTGCTAATGCTTTTGTCTCAAGACAGTCAAAAAACCAATTCCCTACTCTATTTCTGTGTTTGATGATATACCAAAAAATTTATGCAATTCTCCTTCTTAGTTTTGCCTTTGGAGAGAGTTCCCTGACACCCACCACAAGTCACTAGCAACCACCCAGGGCAGCTGTTACATTCGCCCTAGGGTCTCGCTATTTCTCCTGCTATGGAGAGTGGTGGATCTGGCAAGTCCTCAGCTCCTTTATTCAGCCACGTCTGAAGCCTCTCCCAAGGCTTCTCGGGACGGAGGTCTCAGAGTCCCAGCTGTTGAAATAGTGGCGTCA
>NW_008238373.1:1598151-1610569 GCF_000691975.1 Corvus brachyrhynchos | reverse complement strand
TGCGGGAGACGAACCCGCAGAAGCCGCGCTGCTGCCGGACGTTGCTCCGCTGTTCGGCGGGGGGGGTTGCTCTCTGCCGCTTTTGGCTGGGATTTAGGACCACTCCGTTGCTCTGCCGCTTTCGGCCGGACACCAGGACTGCCTGTGTCTCCTTGGCCTGCCTGTGCCCCGCCCCCTGGGTCGGGAGGCTCTGCTCCCGCATTTGTGGCCATTCCTCTCAGACGTCGGAAGGATAACATCCTGCCCTGCTGAGTCCAGCAACTCCTGCAGTGAGCGGACGGGTGCTGCTGTGCCATTTATCGGTTTTCTCGCGGCCAGCCCGAAGGACCGTGCTACCCTGGACTCCACTCCAGTCTCTAGCTGCCGCTCCATAAGACCCCTGTCTGTTTCTTTCCCGGAGCTGCCACAGCCAGCACTGCCACTCTCTAAAGCCTCTATGGCGGCTGCGGCCACTGTCCTCTCTATTTTCATCTCTGCGAGAGTGTCAGTTACTGCTCTCCAGATTAATCTGAGAGCTTTTGCTTCTTCAGCTTTCTTTTTGAATGATCTTGGATCATCTAGTTCCTTACAAAGGTTTACTTCTTTAACTCCCCGCTTTTCTAAAAAGCATAAAAATAAATCAAGGGTCACCTCTGTTTCTATATCTGCGTCCTACCACATCTGCGTCTTACCGCAATCCCTGTCGACAGGATTTGTGCAGCCTTTTCCCAGGTTTGCCCTTGTCAGCCAATACAACGGACCCCTCTTGTTAGGTCAGTCCAGGCACGGATCAGACACTTGCTTGGAGCTGCTGATCTTTTGCCCCCCGATCGCCGCTTATCGGCGCCACGTTGGTCTCCCACCTTAGTCAAGAAAACAAAATCCCAGTCTCTGCTTGGGCGCCAAATGCCGACTTCCGGGTGGGGGAAGCCATGCAGACAATCCATGTGATTGATAAAGCAAACTTCGTGTATTGGCAATACAGAGGCACTTATATAGTATCAGTATATACACTTGTCAGTTCTTGATTGGTTTAAGCTTACAAAAGCACATTCTTACTTCTACATAATTGGGTTAGATAAAAGACTACATTTGGCAAGCTTCTATTATTTATGTTTTGACTTGAGAGATCAAAAATCTTCCTCCCTTCTCATGGTCAGTACATCTTATCAGCACAGGACTGTACCTCCTTAAAACTCCCTTTTTGTTCTCGGGCCTGTTTCTCACGCAGGGATTTTCTCATGGAGGCTTTTTGTCATGCAGGCCTTTACTTGCAGGCTCTTGCTTGTACAGCTTTGTTATTGATTTGTTCCCTTTATCAATAATCCATGTGCCTGATCCTCTCACCATTCTGCAACATTTGAAGAACGCTGTTTTCCTAGTTTAGTGCTAGGAAAGAACGGCAAGAACCACCCAAATCCAGAAATGATACATACTTCTGAATTTTACAACAACATTATCTTAAACCCACCCTATATTACTGCTGTCCTTACTAGAAATACTCACCCCAGATACTTTGCTGTCCTGTATTAAATCACACAAATATTGCTGTTGTTTTTCATCAAATCAAAGAATCATCTAGGTTGGAATAGACCTTAAAGGTCATCAAGTCTGACCCTTATCAATATTTTATATCAATTTTTTTCCCAAAGAACCAAAATAATCACCATTATTCAGCAAACCAGTAATGGCAATGGGAAGAGAAGTACTGTGGACTTGGTTTAACCAAGTTATAAATGGCAGAGTGGAAGAACTGGCTCACACTTTGACTCATGCTCATGCTTTATCAAATCACACTATGACTAAACCATAGACAGTGTTTAAAATTTGGGGAGGAACACACAGAGGAATGTTACACATTTCCCATCTTCATTTTAAAAACAACTGCACACAAACCTGCTAAATGTGACTGTAATACAACCAACACCCTGACTGATGGCAAAGGTCAGAGATGCATTGGAGAAAATGAATTATTTTTTTAACTTATTACGGTTACAAAGCATACAGATGACTTTCAGAAGAAAAGGATAACAGAAGAAAAGGATACTTCGCTCATTATCTTCTGAATTAATCTGAATCTCAGCAAGTATCCAAAAGGCCTTTTTTATTGCATGAATGCGTAACTCAGGAAGAAAAGTGAATCATTTGTAACAGCAAGACATCAGCCATCTTGCTTGTTACCTAAAAGAGTTAATTTTACAGCAAGCCACAGCTACTTTGCTCTGACTATATTTGGCGTGGGTTTGAGAATGTTTCAGAGGATTTACTGCTTTAGTACTTGTTTTTCCCTTTTCAACAAGTGTAAGATTATGGGGTTTAAAAAGAGATGATAATTCAGGAAAGCTGAAACAAGTTCTCTTTCAAAGACTTTAATAAGGAGCATGACATTTCTTTTTGAACAAAAGCAGCTTCTCAATTTCTTTCTCTGGAAGTAACTCACTTCCCCAATTTAGCTTGATTTGTTATTGTTTTTGGCTAACACCTTAATCCTCCTAACCAATTTTTGCTTATTTCCACAGTCTGTTATCAATAGAAGTTTCAAAATTATGAAAATAATACACTTTCTAGGCAGGTGGAAAGAAGAGAAAGACTTTTACAATATGTTTACTCTGCCATCAAAAAGAGAAATGCATCACTATATGTGAATAATACTAATCTCAGACCTATGCCAGATACTGACTCTACCTTATAAATAACGGCATGGACTTTATCCTAGGCCTGATGTCAGGATTGCAAGGGAGTTTATACAGCTCTCCCTGACACAAATTTCCGTGGTTTTACTATGGCTGGTATCTGAACTAGTAAAATTAGAACTTGTTTGGGAATGTCTCTGCAGGCTGCAGTGTCTAAAGCTGAAGCTCAGCCATACTCTTTTTAACTGCAAGCCAAGATCTTTCTACATAAAGCAGAAACTGGGATTTACAGAAATTACAAGACTGCACTCCACATACCCTGAAATAAACATAACAAACCTCAGTCTCCCCAAAACGCCAAAAAAACCCCCATCCCCACAGGGAAACTGCAATTAAATAAATATTGGAATGGAAACTAAACAATGAGATAACAAAGCTGTTCTCTTAACTGTGACTCAGAAGAAAATTGAGGAATAGATGATTATTTGAAGAAAACTTTCCAAATCCAATTTCTCTGGTTCATCTCCAAGCATCATCTCAGTCTAAAAACCTAGGAAAAAATTATGGGCCAGCCAATCAAAAGTAACCATGATAATGACTTTCAAGAATTTCTGTCCCTCAGACTGCGGCACAAATCTTCTAGAACTTCTGTAATCACCTTCAGGGTTGACTGTGATTTGGGAACTATGAAACAACAGTGTTTTTTGAGCCAAATCCTCTTTCATGTCAAACCTTGGTTCATTTCTTTTATTTTAAACTTATGAGTCACGTGACATTTCTGATACCCAAATCATGCTCTTTTTCTCTGTCACCACTCTCCTGGTTTCACTGCCCATGCAGCTGTTCTCATACTTCCCATTCTTGTAGTGCCCTGCTGCACTGTCCTTTAGGAATGACAGCTTGCTTCCCTCTTCTGCCCCTTTCATCAACTTAAAGTTGAAATACAATGCAAAGGTAATATTCATAGATTATATTTTACATGTAAATCTTCTGTATCAGCACTGTAGCTGGGTAGGTAACAAATACAGCCACTAAGGACCAGGACACCTGCAAGAATACCCTGAAAAAATATTTATTTACTCACCTTAAAACCAATCAACCAACCAAACAAAAATAATGAAACATTTGATCCTCAAAACTCATTTTCAGTGAAAAAAAAAATTACATTGGGGTAGATTTCGAACTATGTTGTCGCTACCCCTAGCCTCTGAACTTTCATCAAAAGGTGAAAAACTGTAATTAAAAATAAGCATTATATACAGATTCTCATCCAAACATTACCTTTAAAAACAGTTTAAAAAATTTAGCTCTCCAGAGTTCCAGTAGCATTTCTATAAGTTTTTGGGAGGGCTTTTGGGGGCTTGAAAAGCCACCACAAATTGTAAGTAGCTCTAGCATCACCTTCCTCTTTTCAGTCTGTTTGTGTTTTATCTTTTATTCTTTTCAAAAGAAGCTTCTGGCTTTTACTGTGACAGTAAATTCATAACGATGTTTTCAAAAATATTATTTCAATGACTCTTGAGAGGAGCAGTTTAGCCAAAGTATGAACCTCTCCATTCATCTATTTATATCTTCTAAAGCCAGGAGCCTACATTGCTGACTGTAAGCCAGTCTTTTGCCTCTGATATTTCCTAGGCATGTTTACAGCCAGATTAAAAACATCTGCTGGACCAGGCAGATTTATCCACAGTTCAGCCAAAGCTCTTAATCAGATTCAATTTCCTCTTGTCCTGGTCCCTTTAACTCTCTTGAAGCTTCAACAATTCATCTCTTCCAAATCTGAAAATTACATCTCATTCTCAGATTCAAAACCTTTACATCCATTTCTGCAGCAAATATAAAAGCTCTCTGCGCCTTCACAGGTCTCAGGTCCACAGATACTTTGTGTCTATTCCCTATGTAGCTCCAATCTACATCAGATGGAAAATTTCTTTCTGTTCTCCTTCCTTATTTTTTGTCAGTGATTAGACAATAATGTCCCAGTCTTCTTGCATCTATTGCCTGTGGTTGGAATCTTTAACTTGAAATGATTTTCTCTACCTGACATTCTAAATCCTACCTAAAAATCCCTTTCTTCTATGACGGCTTCAGTTCCACAGTCACAAATGTAAGCTGACCATGTTCAAGTTCACTATTTTTTATTTAAACTTTCTCATTGCATTCTACTCTTCTACACATATCATCATCTAATTTTACTTCCCCCACTAAAAGTAGCTTATCCCAGTGTCAGAGTAAAAGATACAGTCCGCGTACGATTTCATTGGTAATGATACCAAACCCGATGCACGGTAAATGAAAGTTTAACTCTAGGTAAGGGAAACCGATACTGCTCTGTAGTAAAGCAAAAAAAAGAGTACAGTTTAATTGGAATTATTGTAAGAATTGACATTCTGTCTCACAATTGTAGCACTCAAGGTAGTTGACTATGTAAGAACCTTTCTTTTTTAAAGTTTTGATTCAGATGGACTTTGACAAAGAACTCAGATAAATCTTGTTTAGACAGTGTGTGACTCCCACAGCTCAAAGCCGATATCTAACCTTTGTGTACTTCAAAAATAGCTTGGAAACAAAACTAGAGTGAAGTTGAAAGGCTTAGCAAGCAAAAAAGCAGACTGAAAAAAAGAAGTCAGAATTATTTAAGGGTATTTTTAGTTATGCTGATAATTTTGGTTGTATGACTCATACCTTAGGAAACCTTTGAGATGATAATAGTCAAAGACAGGTACCTTCTGATTCAAGAAATCAGGCACAACACATCTATTCACTGAAAATCATGAATTGGATGCACACACATCTGCAGTCTACAATAATAGATTCATATAAACTCTAGATCCTAAAAAAAGGGAAGCAAGCCCCAACCCCTCACCCTACTGCTCTTTTACTTGTCCCCAGGCTACCTCAAAGCTCCACAATGGCTGACATTTATCAGTGGCCCTGCTCACAGAGCCAGCAGTCCCACCAGCACTCACCACCGGACGGTGCACATCCCAAAATGCCCGCTCCTGACTGTCAAGAATCTTCCTCTCTATCTTGTCTCTCTTCTTGTCAACCCTGTCAATGTCATAGGATATTTAAAAGAAACAGTGTTGATGACAGTAATTTTAAACATAAAAAGTGTCCAACCACTTTCCCCCCCTTCAAAAAGCATGCAGAATGAAAAATGCTCATCTCCAAAGGAACTTACTTTGCTTGTGCTTCAGCTTGCATAAAAATAAACTCCCATTTCCGAGCAAATGCTCGCTGTAGCCTGGCCAAACTCTCCTGAAAATACATCACAATTTTAGTGGGTTAGGTTACAAGTTATTTACTCTTTAATAGCTTCTGGCTTTATCTTTCCCTCCTCCCCTCGCATCCCCCTCACTGAGATATAATACAAGTCACGATATTTGTGTCAGTGTAAGTGGACCTTACTTATCTGATATAAAGTTTTTCTTGACACCAAATGAGATGGAATACTTTTGAATGCCTCGACTATTTTAGTTTTGAAACTCTGATAAAAAGGGTAGATGCATTCTTCAGTAGAACATGGGATTTCTGACACATTTTTATATATTGGGTGCTGGCTTAGGAATTCTGAAATAGTACAAAGAAACATCTTTGTTTTGAAAGTATGTAATAATGAAAGAAAACAGCAGTTATCTCCATACTGGATGATCCACACAACAATTCCTCATCAGTTATCCATACAAATGGTTTCCACTGAACAATTTTGGCTGCCATTTTTGGTAGCATAGCCAAACCTCCACAGCTATCCTCATTTTTAAAAATGCAGACTATAGTTCTTCAATACTGTACAGGAAATGTATCTATCCTACTAATAACAGGAAGAACATTTATAAAATCTTTGCAAAATTCTTTCTTCCATTGATGCTGGAACATTTTCACTGTCTCCAAGAGAGCTTTTTCAATCTCTCCCCAGCTTAACAGCAGTAGTATGCAGTCTTCTTAACAAAAAATGTGTTGTTTTTACTATATTTCTTTGCATTGCAAATGTACCTCTGTGCCATACGCACTGAAAATGAAGACTACAGAAAGAGAAGAGCAGACTTTCTAGAGATCTTGCCAATACCAGTAAAGGCTCTCATGGATTGTACACTGAAAGGGACTTTTCTAAGGCATGTAAGTATAAAATTATGCATATCCCACCGCGCCATACACTGAAAAACAAGCTTGTGCCAGAAGAAGCAATACAGCATGTCAGCATGGTGCTGTGGCTGGAGTATTTGGTGTGTTGAGAGGCCTGGCTGACTACCCTGCTATCAGGTCACAGCAGCACAGCTGGACAGCCCTCAGCTCAGAGCCAGGGCTGTTTGAGAATTTTATGTTGACATGTTCATGAAAAATTCAGGAACTTTTTGGGGGTAGAGTTGGAACTCAAGACATCTCTCTCCTTATCGAATGCCATCCTCATCAGCTAATCAAACTCCCTCTTTTTCAGGCTCTTCCTGGCCCCCATTATCTTACCTTGCCTGAGGCACAGCACAATCATCAGGGAGTAGGAATGCCTGTAGTCTGACCCTCTTTGCCTCTCATCTAGCTGATGGGAAAAGGCTGAAGTGTCAGCATCACTTATAAAGAATGAGATTCATATTTCTACATCTATCAAGAGGTTTTGAAAATATTGTCAGAGATCCTTCATTCAAACCTTAAATGGTGTAGAGAACAACTGCTTCCAGACACTAATGGTGTACCTGGGATTTGTGAAGTTATTTATGATCCTGGCATGGTGATCTGAGCAGAGTAAGATTAGAGATGGACTGTAATCTCAACATTTGTCCAGTTAGCCATCACTATAGTCTCGCAAACACCATTTAAAACTACTCAGCAGTGTTAGACCCATAAGCTGGAAGAACTGGATAACTAATAAATTTTCACATATAATGCCTGTAGTTCTCATGCTTAACATTATTCCACGGGCTCATTAGGCCCAGCAGAAAAATTTACTTTTTGCCAGGTACTTACAGCTTCATAGTCTGCTAGTTCTAGCCTTGCTTTGTTTTGCATTGTCCGCTTGCAGAGGTAAACAGCTGGAAAAGAAAAAATTAACACAGAATTTGCTACTATCTCACAAACACAGCAGATCAGAAATGAAGGCTTCATATCTGGTTTAAAGCTAGCTTTTTTCGGTTTGATGTGTCCCTTTTCCTAAAAAGCTTTAAACATGGGATCAATGCTACCTACCAGTATTGCAACTGAAATGATGGATCAGATACAGAGGTTCATTAAATAATAATAAAATCTGCTTTATGCAACACATCATATGCAAAATGCATGAGGTACTTGAGGTCAGGGTTTTTAATGGACAGGGAACTAGCACATTAAAGAAAAATGGCAAAACATTTTTCAAACTGTGTGTGTATAAACCATAATGCACAAGAGTTTTAGCAGGAGCTGCTGCTGTATTAGTCAAACAGGTTTTTAAGAACATGAATACATGGTTTTATTTATTTTTACTCTATATTTAGAAAACACAAACTTTCAACCTAAGAAGATTTTAGCTAAAAAATAATTCCAGATAAAATTCATGTCTCATACAGATTAGTCTGCTATAACCAATATTTAAACCAGAAAATAATATGAGACCAAAATATGAAAAAAATTGTGTCATCTACTAGATATGAGAAAAAAAATCTTTCATTTATTTTCTACATCCAAAAATCCTTCAGGAGACCTGTTCTGCCTGCACTTCATTCAGACAGAGCAGGATCTTTGATAATAAAATGCTGAAGTTCATTTCCAACAGAGTTTATTTAGCAGCAAATACTTCAGAAACAACTCTGAGTATTATACAGTTTCCCCCACCAGGGAGACAATGAGTGCAGCACAATTCCTAATTGTGCAATATTTACCCACTTCATTACTTCAGAGCACTGCTCATGTGTTAGATGGATGTATCTTTTGATCAGTGTAGGTAAGAAATCCTTAACTTATCCGTTGTCTCTATAAGCAGCAAAAGGGGCCCATAATTACTGCTTGTGCTTAGGAATGTTCCTGCTCCCTGACTGCCAGCTTGTCTGCTACAGGAGCAAAGCCTCTCTGTGAAATAACTTCACATAGGAACTTAATTCTTCCTAACAAGGAAGAAGGAGGCACTCGTTTTAGATATAGCTTTGAGTATTAAGGTAGTCAATCCAAATATAATTTAAGATTCCATGGAAATATTTATTCCTGACATGTCACCTGCAAATGCATGCACACCCAGTCCAGTGAATGTTCTTTTAGTTTAATTGATTACAAGCACTTCTACCTGCAATTAAAGGTCTTACGTGATGTAAAATAAAGCTACATTTTAATGCAATTTTTTTCTTTTCTTGCCCTCCTCTTTTTGTGTGTGTTATTTGGTCTATTTTCTTTTAGAATATTTCACTTTCCACTCTCATAAGAAGCCGTGGTCTCTTTCTCTATTCCCTGCACCCCCATATACCCTCTGGTTCCAAAGCAGTTTCTGTGTTTACAAAATATAAAAAGACAGATATATGCCCATGTCACACACAGCAGACAGATACCTTCTATAGCTTTCATGCATTTTAATACAATTATACACTTACACTAATGCACTGGCATGCATGCTGAAACGTCACAAAAAGATGAGGGGATGAATTTTGGACCTTTTGTACCTAGGTTGCATTCACAATCAGTACAGTGGTAAGAGATTCTTGAAGAGAGAGATGGTCTTTTTCATTTAGCTTTTTTTACAGTGAAGCATTTTCCTCTTTTCCTTCAAAATTGGTTATTTTGTCGAACAAGAAAAAAAAAATCCCAAAAAACCCTTGTAAATATTAGCAATAAAATACATACCTTATATAAATGTGTAGACAGTTCAGAGAATTCCAGGGGTCAAATTTTGTCTACCAATCTAATACCATTTGAACAGAAACAAAACAAGCTCCCAGTTCCTGCACTGGATCAAGACTTTTAAACCACATCCTCATAGTCCCAGTACAGGCACTTTTAGTTAGTTTAGCTCTTCCTTGAGTCCCATTGTGGGCAAATTTTGGGATTATATTTCCTGCTACCTCCTACAAAAATTGTTGTTTCAGAGGTAGCTGCCTGCTCATCTTTCTGTCAGGATAGGTTTCATCAAAAAAAGTATCTTCAGATAACAGAGATTTCAATACTGGAGAAACAACCACTGGGTCACCAGGAGACAAATCAGCTTGACACTTTATTAATTTAATACTGTGTCTCCACTGTGTAACTCTACTGCAGTTATTTTCCCTGCAGGGTTCTTTTAATGACCCTCTTTGCTCCCAATCCATAGTAAACAGTTCATATAAAGATGTTTGGTTTTCATTATGAGCATAACTTGGCCAAGACTCAAAAAATCATGTTCATCCCTCAGACCCTTTTTTTTTTCATCTGAAATATCCAGATTCCTTTCCCTTCAGAGGAGCCTAATGGTTATAACACCTGTGGCTTGGATTCTTTATGTCAGAAATGATTCTATGTGCCACCGTGGGTAAGGCAGAATATGCTCAAGGAAGGTTTAGTATTGTGGGAAGTGTAGCATATCCTCTAGTGTAGAAGAAAACAGTGCTGGAGGACATTCCTACTCTGACTCAATTTACTGCTATTGCTATGTGCTAACAATTCCATCCTTATAAAAGTGCATGTTCGACCCTCTATTTAAGAGCTAACTGCCATGAAAAGCTGGCAGCAGCTCAGGAATTTGTGTTCACCAGTTTGTACTCTTGCTATCATATTATTCGGCTTATCTGTAAAAAATTCAGTAGCATATTATCTGTAAAAAATTCAGTAGCAAGAATGTGAAAATCAACCTCATTTTAAGCCATACCATTTGAAGATATAGCGTAATGAGGTTTTGTTATTCTGACTTTTAGGACAATGATATTTGAAGTATGGATACTCCCATCTTTCACAGGCACCACTCCTTTTCTGCACCAAATCCCTCATGAAGTAACTGCATGTGTCCAGTAGCCTGACTTGGACGATGTCAATCACCTTCCCTCTCAAAGCAGCATCAGGATCTCCCAGAATTTCAGCAAATTACAGTGTCTGCTTTCTAATCCCACATGTTGACAGTGTTTTTACAGCTTCATAAGAAGTACAGCCTGCAGAAAGGGTCTCCAACTAAAAGCTCCTCTATTTCCATATACAGTTCTCTATTTATCTATCCTGCAAAGGTCCTGGTCCTCAGTACACCAGGGAGCTGTGATTGCACCGAGCAGCCCATCTAGGGCCTCCACCGAGGCCTGTGCCCTGAAATTGTGCTCAAGCCCAGCTACTCCCCCTGGCACAGGCTTGAGCTGTGTTGTAGATAGATCTCCAACCAGCCCTGTAGCCTACCCATGCTGCTGCCTTGCTCCTGCCTGCACTGTTGCCAACCTCAGTTCTTGCTCACCTTCCCTTGCAGAGCTGCCCGCTCTTGCCGCTCCCTGACAAGGGTGCTGAAAAATGCTCACCATGGGGATGAATGATATGCAAGGAACAGGGTCTGATTAATAACCTCAATTTGCTAAATATGGACTGCCTTATACACTCTTATTTTTGGAGCCAGTGTATTCTGATGGATTTTGCAATCAACATAATTGCCTCTACTAAACTGAATTATATATTAGATGCTATAGCTTATGCTTTAGAAGTGACTGATTATCATGAGAGAACAGATTCGCCAATAATTTTAAAGGCCATATTAATTTGTAACATTTGATAATGAAAGATGGTCAGTGATGTTTATAAATGGGTATTTGAACAACAAACCAGTATTGAAACACACTTCAGTAGCTGTGCAGTAAATACAGTCTACTAGCTCTTGAAAATTCTATTCAGGCATTCACAAAATGTGGGCAATCTGAGAGTTTCAAGTGAGACCGAAAAGCCAGAGTTGCATAAAGAGGATGTCTGTGTTTTCCCTCTTGCAAGTTTTTAAACTGTTAAACCCAAAAAAATCATTTTCATGGTTAGATACCTTTGTTTCATATTCTTGACTGCTCACTTGTACTTGAAAGTGTCTAAGAAACCTCTACAGATTTTTTCTTTAGATAAGATCATAGAGATTATGACAGGTTTCATTCTAGACTCAAGAAACTGGACAGAGTACACATTATATTATACATGCTTACTCAAAAGACCCCAAAAAACCAAACACAGAACTTTCACCCAAAACCTACACTGAGGAATTTTATTTTGTTGCTAAACAGGGGTAAATCTTCCCTTTTGCCACAGTGGAGCAAAGGCCACAGCTAAATTCAATGGAAGTTTAACTGGGCCTCTGAAGACCATGGACTATGGCACCTACACACCCACTACCATGTACACGAGCTCCTTCCATAATTGTCCCAGTGCCAGGGGTATCGCAGCTTGATTCACCCCAGACAGTGGGTGTGCTTTCAGTGAATGCTCATTATTTCCACTGAGGCCAGGTTAAATTTACATACTCCCCGAGTCAAAATTCTGTTTTCAGAGTCAGTGTGTACAAGCCTAGTCTGTATCTAAAGAGCAAAGAAAATAGCAAGTACTGTAAGGCCTAAGGGTTTCAAAGCGCCCTGCAGGCAGACAGTTCTCCCCTGAAGTGCCTGCTTCAGATGGGGAATTACAGGACAATCAGCACAAAACATGACTGCAGGATGTAAAGCATGAAATTAATTCCCTTATTTAAACGTTAGGATTTCTAGGGCTATTTCATACCATCTTTAGGTCACTTCTGCTTTTAGTCAATAGAAAAAAAATTGCCCTTAGCAACAGCTATTGAGTTCCACTTAGTCTTAAAAACATTATTACAATTCTGGGGTGGACAAATGGGTCACCACAGAGCCCTGTGTATCTATAAAAGAACCACACTCTTT
>NW_008238373.1:1550814-1598139 GCF_000691975.1 Corvus brachyrhynchos | reverse complement strand
ACTCTTTCATAAATGTTAATAACATTAAGTTAGAAGGAAGACCATGATCAGTTTTATGTATATTAAACTGCCAAATCATCAAAACCTTAACTTATGAAACACTTCTCCTCTTCTCTACTCTTTACTCTTTGATCCTGTTTTCTCCCATAACATTTCAGGAAAGCAATTTGATTATAGATTTACATGAGCAGAGGACTTTCTTACATAAACCAAGGCCAAGAAAGAAACCAAATTTCAAAGCACCAAAGAGATCAAGAACTAGAAAAAGACAAATTTGTCTTCAACATACAGAAGTCCCCAGATGATGATGGCCCTGGAAAATCCTGCAGAGTGACAAAAATTAGTATGGAAGAAAGGTCACCAAAGCTACATGAGCTATAGGATCAGACAAAGAATATCCAGTCATCAAATAAAATTTAAAATTGCATCCATTGAACTATTTCATGTTTCTTGATATTATCATAACGCTTTCAATTTGCCATTATGGTTACATTTTCAGAGAGTCAGAGTCATCTCCAGGGACAACAGGGCTTGAAGAGGCATGGGAAGTAGAGCATGTCGGAGTGCCAGCATTGCTGCCTCCACACTCTTCTAACCTGGGCTACCCATGGTGATGGGGACCTCAGCCTCAGCACCACGATTCCATTAGGGTTAACATTCAAATGGGCACAGAGCCCACAGCTCCAGGGACACTGGTGCTGGAGAGGACATTCCATGGTGATCAGCAGCACACCAACATTGCTTCCTTCACACCTTTCTAATCTGCATCACTCGTGGTAATGGGATGAGGGGAAGTCATATGTGGAGGGGCTGAGGTCCCTTGGCTTTTCAGCCTAGAAAAGAGAAGACTTAGGGGAGATCTCATTGCAGTCCACAGCTTCCTTGTCAGGGGAAGAGGAGGGGCAGGCACTGATCTCTACTCTCTGTAGTGATCTGTGACAAGGCCTTAAGATCTGTCAGGGGAGGTTTAGGTTGGTTGTTAGAAAAAGGTTCTTCCCTTAGAGGGTGGATGGGCACTGGAACAGCCTACCCAGGGAAGTGGTCACTGCACCAAGACTGTCAGAATCTAAGCAGCATTTGGACAATACTCTCAGGCACATGGTGAGATTCTTGGGGTGTCCTGTGCAGAGCCAGGAGTTGGACTTCAAGGATCCCTGTGATTCCCTTCCAACTCATGATATTCTGTGAAAACTATTTCGTTTACTAAACATAGTAACTTGAAAGCAATTCAGAAAATTCCAAGTTATGTTTATGAATCTCAGAATTTTGATAAGAAATTTTATTTCTATTTATAGGGGACCTAGATGCAATTATCAATGCTTTTAAAACAGTACTGCAGAAACATGTGCCTGGATCAGTTACCCTTTCTTATGTGTGCATACAAATGCGTCAGCCTAACACATTTTCCATGCTCCTCATATTATGAGAATAAGTTACACTTTTTTGGAAAGAATATTTCAGGTAAGCACGAAACTCTGAAGTGGTGAGATGACTGGAAAGCATTATCAGGGAATGCCTCCTGGTTAAAGAGCCTTCATTGCAGTGGTTTGTCAATGTCAGAATTAGCAAGGATCAGAACAAAATTCAGGCCATGCTTGTTGAAGTGAGACTTTCATCATTTACATGACAGAGATAGCTTCTAATGAGTAAATAATATATCTCTGCAGAGAAATATAATGGTATATGAATTCAGAGTGGGAAAAAATACTGTAGGTCACCTCTTCCACCTTTCTGCTAATGTAAATGTCTTTCCTAAAGCACATTTGATTTGGTTCTGCCCAGATCAAATTTTACGCATAGCAAGCACTGGCACCAGCCACACTTTTCTTGAGAGGCTGTTATTCTTGGTAGACTGTATTCCTCACTTAGTCCTGTCACCAAGGTTTTAGTCAATATATTCTGTATATGTAGCTTCCTAAAGGCAAGTCATTCACTTAAGGAGTCACAACCCAGTCTTAGCAACAATTTAGTATGTTACTTGAGTTCTGGTGGGAAAAGTCTGTTGCTTACTACACCTAGAAATCCAGAAAATTTTGAGAGACAGATCCTTAATTGAAGGATCTGTATTAGGGATTTAAAAGAATTGCTTGCAGGAGTCATTACTGACACACTGACATCAGCTGTTGAAAAAATGGGAACTGAGAATCAAGATTTCAGATTATAGAACGGCAGAGCTCTCCAGAAACTATTTACATATTCTTCATAAAGTCTCATGGCATGAATTTTAACAAATAATTTCTTATTTATACATGACAATTTGTATCAAAAGTGCTTCTCTGCTACCAGTTTTGCCCCAAGCTGTTGACTCATAGTCATGAGTGGATTTCCAGAGATGCTGAGCACACACAGTGCTCCAGCCGAGTTCAGGTAAGCAACAGGGATCAGTATTTCTCAAACACAAATTGCTTACTAATAAGCTGTTGCCAAGGAAATCCTTCCTGTGCATTTGGGCAAAGAAAACATATAATGCATTCTCTGTACAGTTCTCCTTCCAAACAGTCACTCTATGCTAAACGGTACAGAAAGACAAATCAGAGAGAAAATTCCTGGACTACTCAAATTTTCATAGAGGAATTTGAAGCTAAGCATGTAAAATAAGTAAGCAATAGACTCATAAGAGAAAATTATATGAAAATTTTCAACATGTGAAAAACATGATACATGATTGCAATTACTTTTTGTGCACTATGTACTTTTTAGCGTTACTGCAAGTTTGGGAGAGAAGAGGGAAATGAGCCAGGGGAAATGGCTCATGTTCAGAACAGAGAAGCAGAGGGAGAACACAGAGAAGTCTCTGTCAGTTTAAGTGAGAGGAAAGTATCATAAGGAAGGAAGTGTTGTTCACACTGGCTTGTTAGCTGATTATCAAGTAAATTTAATAAGGAAGGTCTTGTGCTTTCTTAAAAATGCTGGAGAATAACAATGAAACAGCTTTGACGCAGCAAAAGTAAATGGCTACTTCATTTTACTGTAACACAGGATAGATAACAGTCATGACTATCTGAAGAACTGCAGCACTTATGCAGACAGGTATCTTACACTTTTAAAGGGAGCAATTAATTAAGACTTCCCCCAACACCTGTGATTGCTCTAATTTCCTAGGAGACTGCCTTTGCACCACATGACTTTACCTGGAAGGCTACTGAAAATATGTTACATTTTCAAAACTTGTCCTTCATCACAGCAGCAGAATTTGAGAATTTGCTTTGAGTATGCAAAAAAATAGTCTAACTTAGTATCATGTAAAGATCACATGGGCAAGTGCTCTTAAAATCATGTTGTGTTATCAGTTACTTACTGTGTTCTCCATAACACCAATATTCTGCAGTCCTCCTCCATTTTTAACTCATTTGAGAGAAATGCACACAAAAAAATCACAATGCTCAAACAACATCCTGTTGCCACTACATAGATGCAGTTGACTTTTTGTCTTCTAGTATGAGTCCAAACCTTCCTAAGACTGTACGTGACTGTGGCACTTCCTAAATTTTATTCTTTCTCTCCTTTGAGCATATTTCTCTTTTTTTTTATTATGCATTTAACTGTAAGAAAAAGTCTGATATGTCACAGATACTTTTAAGTCTAACCATCAGCAGAAGTTCACTAAAGAAAATGAGTAAAAATTACTAATTCTTCATATTTTATACATCTGAAATTCTTATAAGCCTCTTACATTGAGTAAAAATTACTAATTCTTCATATTTTATACATCTGAAATTCTTATAAGCTTCTTACATTGTCAAAATTAAGTTAAATTAAGCCTAAAGAATAAAAAAAAATGAAAGAAAAATCTGTCAGTTACAAAATTATATCTGTAAGAAAAGAGAAGATAATTACAAGCATGTCACATGCTCAGCCACTAGCTGTGTTCATTTCAAGAGCCAGATTTTCTGAATTGAGATCCAATGCTATTTGTCACAAAACCTAATCATAATTCAGGAACGTGACTTAACTCTCACAGGAAAAACAAAGTTGTTTGAACTACACTGGCCTTAATAATATTAGTTATTATTATTATTATTATTATTACTTAGTTTCACTAACATAATCACACTAAAACCAATGGCATTCTACAAAGAACAACATGTCCTGCCTGGGTGGACTCCAAGACATATGGGACTTCAACAGATGGAACTTAAGGACCTTCCTTTGTAAAAATTATTTGCAATTTGAGGAATCCCTCTTGACAACACTTTCAAGCATCATTTTCAAGAAAAAGTAGGGAGATTTTCAGTGCTTTATGAAAATTAGCAGTTTCTCAGTAACCTCGGAATGATCATAGCTAATATTTTGGAAATTACAATCAAACGGCTATTTTCCATTTTGACATAAATTAAATTATTCTAAGCCCTGTTTTTGCCACCATGACATAGCATTGCACTACAGCTTTATTATGAGAATGTGTGTCTGTTTTTTTGACATATTGGAAGATTCTTTGTATCTTTTTCAGTTACACTTTCTACAGAAAAAAATTTTTTAAAGCAAATATTTGATATTACAAGCTCACGTAGATCAAATTATATTTTAGAGAAGGTATTAACATATACAAATATGTAAGGATTATTTTCTTTCTTAGTTAATTCTGGTAATAAACTGACATACAGTATGTCAATCTCATTTAATTTCTTGTTTAAGATAAATTATTTTCCTGGCAGTGTGCTACATTCTGGACAGTAGCCCAGCTACGGGTGAGTAAAGATGAATGGTTGGGATTAATTTTTAAATTAAAATAAAATTCTAGAGTATTTTCAAAGGCTTGTAAAATTAGGTTAATGCCAAAGAAAGTGATTTGCTTTGTTAATAACTTTGATCAAGGAAGATTACAGTGGGAGTTTACTTTTTGCTAGTCTTGAGAGACTTCTAATGCCTGCCACAGTCATTCGTTTTAGAGGGAGCAGTTTCAATCTTGTTCAGGGCAAGTCCATGAAATTGGTAGCACTGCACGGCAGCATAATGCATGATAAGTATGAAGTACATTTGCATATCTGTAATAACATAAATTATATTTATTATATTTTCCAGGAAGTAAAAACTACTGCGAAAATCTGCAGAACCTATTTGGCATATATTTGAGGTGAAATTTATCCTTTCATATTCTCAAAATGTTTCAAACCTACTTTAGATTTGTTTTGGTTCCTTAAATATTTTTATTAAATATTTTGATTTTCCTGTATTCCTCTGATCATCGTTGTTTACAGGGAAAATGCTAATTTCTGGGACTCAGCAGATGTTAACCTAATAAGAACAGTATTGAAAAGGTGCCTCAAAAGTTTATTTTCCTGCAAATGCCCTAGCATTATCCAGTTCTGGTGAGACACAGCCACCTTTGGTAGCTCCAGTGCAATTCTCTGACCCTGTTGCATGGGGAAGCTGTGGGTCTGTTTCTCACAGGATTGCACTTTTGGTCATGACATGGAAGGAGCAATGAGATAGCGGATTGGAGGGTTTGCTTCCCCTTCCTTCTCCCCTCTGCAATCAAAGAGCTTAACTCAGCAACTGAAACATATTTAAATCTCAAAAGCTCTCAAATGAGTACATTTACTGCTCAACAAAGGCACCTCCCTGTGTGATAAAGGCACTGATTCCAAGCTTTAGTCTGTATTCCTGGCATGCAAAACCTGGACAGATTATACAAGATTTCTATTTACTGACTAAGGTTCATAATTCACTGACCAATCCACTGATCAGCTGTGACAGGAAAGTCAGTGTCTCCTACTTTAGACTAAAGGATATTAATAGAAACTTTCTCAGCCTGATCTCAAATTCAGATATGTTAAGCATATATTTATTAAAATCACCCCAGTAACGTGATACACATTACAACTGATCAACTTAATGTCTCTTAAACCATAGATAATTACTTGCTGATCTTTAACATATTAGGGGACTATACTGAAGTAAGAAATGGTAAATCAGTCATTTTTCCTTCAGTGACTAACTTCCTCATACGGAGTGGCTAAGCACACTTATGTGTGGTAAGAATCCTTCCTGCTTGGGAGCTTTCAATAACTATTTACTGGACATCTTCAAATATCAGTAAAAAATTGAACATTTTTCCACTCCAATAGGATGAGGACACTGTCACATTTTCAAACTCTACCTTGAAGACACTCAGCTCTGCTGAGAGTCTCAGCTTAAAATTGCTTTATTTGGCAATGTATTTGAAACTAAACTCTCTCTGCTCCAAAAACGCAGGAAGCATCTATTGGAACCATCCATCCCCTTTGGAGTCTTTGGCTCCCAAGGGCATAGAATCCAAATTACAAGTGAGCACTCACCTAAATTTCTGAAAATCTGTAAAAAGAGACTTTCATGGTCTGAGGTTTTGAAAACATAACCTATCATGTACATGCTCAGTTACCTAAATAAGTGACCTGGTCTTCAGATGGGCTCAGTACTTACAGTCTGGACTAGAATGAAAAGGAGGCTGCTCATAGATCCACTTTCTATAAAAATTAGGTCTTTATTTGGTGTACAGAGGCACCTAACTTAGTTATAATTTTCTATTGAGATTTTTTCCTAATATGTTACTACCTATTATCTTCAGATTTTGCTGTCCAAGTACACACCAGTAATTACAATATATAATTTATTAATAAACCCCCAAGGCACAGGCAAATAAACAAGGTATTTTCTAATACAGTTCATATCAGAACCATATTAGTTTTCATAATAAGTAACCTTCCACATGGCGTACATTAGAAATAAGAGCTCTAAACTAGGCACATCTTTGGGTCTCAATCTGGTTGCACAACCATCAATAAATTGTCCTCTGCTTCACTGAGATTCTCTCACTGTAAATAACTAAACTTGCTGGAGCAAACAGAGGATGTAAATGGCAAGGTAGGTTTTGATGAGCCTTGAATTTTGGGGTTTGGGTTTTTTTCTTTTCTCCTCAGATCTACTCCAAAATATGACTTTGACCAACTTCTGATAAACTTTGAGTAAGGTAACAACACATTCATTTCAATATCAGCAACTCTTGCACAGGAATTATATGACATATAATTATGTTTTAAACAGTGGGATGGTGAAACAAGACAGATGGCATTGATGCATTCATTAATACAATGCATAATTTCCAAAAGTAATAGGAAATATTTCTACACTGACCATAGTCTGTGTTTTCCGGCTCCCAACAATTTGATGGCCAAAAATAGGGTGTCTATAGACAAAACAAAGAAGTAGGAAACTGAAGTTAGACAATGCAAGCATTATACAGTCCTTGGATTGTTACTGGTTTTCAGAAACAATTTCTATTTTTTGTACACCTATTATACTGTTAACTTGACATTTTTGAAATAGGCATCAAAACAGAAAATTACATTTGTACACCTGTTTATCATACTAGTGTCAGAACAACATTAAAAAAAAAAAAAAGTGGGGTTTTTTGTTCTCGAAGTTAGGGGAACAAAACCCACAAGGCTAGGTAGTGAGGTTGTCTTTTACATCTTCCCTAGAAATACATCTCTCACATGTCCTGGAGAATCAGGTTGAGAAGGTACAAACACAGAAGATCCTTTGAGGTTCATTCAGTTCTTGATTTTTGAGAGTTTTCATTCATAGATTAATATTCAATACTCTTTCCTGGGTGTTATTTGTTTAAAAATGCCACTAAAAACATCTTGTTTTCACAAAGACATCAAAGTCTACTTTTTAATAAGTGTTTACCAGTTGTGATTTAAAATGTGATTTGTTTTTTAAGGGAAAGACAAAAAAGTACCAAAAACTACTTCAACACTAAACTTATTAAAACTGTGCTAAATGTGTTGTTAAAAGAACTCACTTCTAGCAAATGAAGAATACTGTATAGGATTTTTTCATACAAATAGCTTCATTTTTAAAATAGCAACTTTGTGTTAAAATGTAACTGATTATAAGATTTTTTACAGAACACCTCATCCCTGTACAGGCCATTCACTTAAGAGTTGGACTCGACGATCCCTGTGGGTCCCTTCCAACTCAGAATATTCTGTGACTGAGTGGCTGTATAAACACATACACACAGATACAAAGAATTATATAATATTTGAGCAGTTGAATAAAACTCATTAAATGTGTGAACTGGTTTGAGTGGTATTTCAAAACACAGGTGCTTCTTCAGGAAAACCTTCTGCTTTACTCTCTATTTCTTATTTCTCAAAAATCTCCCAGCTGCAAAAATGGAAAACTCTTTGCTGCCCATTTCCTTTCAGAAATTTTTTAATGTTAATCTGGAAACCAACAGGGCTGAAGGGTGACACATTCACACCAATTGTCAAATTAAAGATATATTGTGAAAAATCTCTTAGCATTGTAACACCGATGCATCAAATTTAATAGAAGCAATTTAGAACTTGCTACTTATCAAGCAACAGCAAGGAGCTAAAGGATAAAAAAGGAACTATCACAAACTAACTTCAAAGGCTAAGATGTGTTTCTTGCAAGCTGTTTTGTACTTTGTAAGGGAGAAGCAATAATTAATTCTCCGATCAACCATCCTTCACAGTGCCACTGAAATCAAAGTGACCAGTAGAAGCACATACTAGCACAAATGGAAAGAAGATGAACCCCTAAAGAATGAATTGCAGTACTCTGCATGTTTTGGAGAAGCAGCTATAAAAATAATTTAATACATTTATTTTTATTTTTATTCATATAAACCAAAAGGTCACCATCATTGAAATATACAGTTTACAAACTCAGGAAGGGAGAACAGTCTTTCCTTAGAGGCATGAAATGTATCTCCAGAGAGGCCCAAGAAGAAAAGCACAGCTGCATCATTTTTCTGCTAACAGGAAGGTTAATCTCTGTTTACAGGTTCAAGCTGAGCATACTTGCTGCAAAATCCATATTAAAGCTCCTCATAAATACTTAGGATTTCTCTTGACAACTTACATATACTCCCATCCCAGCTGAGATTAAAAAATAAATTCCATCTTCTGACTCAGAGAAAAATCACAAAATTTGCTTTCAGCATTCATTTCACAACAGGCTATGAACAAATACTATATATTCTATATGTTAGTGATGTTACAGGAGGACTGTTGTTTCATACATAAATGAAAAGCTATGTGTGGCCCGCATAATGTTTTCAGTATTTAGTGAAAAAACACTTTTAAATTTACTGAAACTTGCACTTTGGTGGTGAAGGCAGTGTGGGCACTGAACAGAATATGGGAAAGGGGACATGATCTTCAGTGTTGTGAAATGTTGTCACTTTAGCTCGCTAGGAGGCAGAGATGACCAAGGATTTTCTGAAGGATAAAAAGGTGCAACCTAAATGTGGAGATCATGGAAAAAGCAGAAAATAATGCATCGGCTACTAAGGATGAGACTAAGCCTCCCTGTGCAAGGGAGATAAAAGCAAAAAAGTTAAAACAGAACATGAGTTTTAATTAGCAAAGCACATGATGAGCCATATTAAAAGGTTTCAATGATGTGTGATCAGGTAAGCCAAAAAGAAACCCCAGTAAAAGGCAGACATTACAATATAAGAAAGGGATTCAAATAACAGCTGGTACAGATAAGCACAGAAGATTATTAAATGCCTTCTTTGTTTGAGTCTCCAGAAGGAGGGAGACGGTGGGCAGATAAAGGTCTTTCTGCCCAGGGAATGACACACAGGCATGAGCTCTCCTGGCCAAAGCTCTGAGCTGGGCAGGCACAAGCTGTCTCTGAACTGCAAGCCATGACCCTGCCTGCCTGGTGCTCGGATGCATTTAATGGGACTTGCTGAGAAGTACAGCTCATCTGCTCAGGCACTGCAACGTGGACAGAGCTGGCCTCCAGCCAGCTGGCTCTCAGAGGGAACAAAGTTCAATTCTGCCTGCAATCAGCTCTGTGAACATGCCCAAAATTAATTTGGACATGGAGATAAGGCTACAGGGCAAAGCACAGGGCAAAAAAAAATCAGGGAGGGAAATATTTTTATGAGGTCAGACAGTTCAGGCTAGAAGGCTGATGAAATTCAGCACAGAAAGCTTAAGGATTTATTGAGTTTTCATGTGGGTAAACTGTGTTTATTTCTGAAAAAGCAAAAAAAGCCTCACCAAACTAAAGAATGGCTCCTGGTTCCTCAGGACTGTGATTTATATGCATGTGTACATATTATGATGAGATGCTTCCTCTGGTATTTCTCTTTCTGCTCTATCTCCAGTACTCCATAACAATGACTATCTAACTGGTGAGAGTTATCAAAAGTATTGAAATACCTGCATGATATTTAAAGGGGTGCAAGTTACCTGAAGGGTAATTTACAAATGGAAAAAATATTCATTCAAGTGACCTTTGAAACACGGACAGTTATTTTTATTTTTTAAAAATCACATAAAGCAGAGGAGCTTCAGAAGATTAAAGCAAAAAGAAGAACTGTATTTTCCAGAAAAGGTAAAAAGCTTAAATTTTCTCTTTTATAATCTTTCTATATTTACTCTCTGGAGTGAATAGTTGTAATACGCTATTTGTTTCTAATCTTTGAAAGCTAAAGTTTACTAATATTTGGATTTTTCAAAAACATATTAGGTCACTGGGCAGTGTAAAACCCTACTAAAACAGTAGATGCTATGCATTTTGACCAAGGCAAAGTTCTACATTACTTTCTTACTAGCAAGTGAAGATTTATGGCATCACCCTAAGATGTGCTCAAAAGCAGCTACAGCTGCTGATAAAGTTGTATTCAAAGAGTAGATATCGATTATTCACTTTCAAAGCAAGAAATGGCATTGATGTGTGCAGAGATAAGGGAAACTCTTAAAAACAGGCAAAAAATAGGGATAAGGGACAGATTAAGATTTAAAGAGAAAGAAAATCCAAAACATCAAGAAAAAAATCTTTTAAAAACCCTAGACGCTGAAAATAAAGCATGATATAAAAATCAGTTTCTGATTAATGGGCTTTTGCAATGCTGTGATTGAATTGACAAGCACCAACAATAAACATGCATGTAGTTAAAGTGACTGATGTTTTTCCAAAGGAATATTCCACATTTTCTTGTCTAATTGCTTGGTTTTAACAGTCATAAAATTCTGGTCTTAATCTGAAGTTTACCTTGTTCCTTATTACAGACATCAAACAGTTTAATCACATAGCACATGACCATAATGCTTGTGCTGAGTTTACATTTCCATTTCTGTTTCAAAAGTCTCCACACAATTTCATGCTCCAGATATTTAACAACCTCTGAGAAGAATTTGCTAGAGAGGTTATCCATGAAGACTATGGGAGAAAGATTTGCCTTGTTCAACACAGAAGGATTAGGAAATAAGAAGAGTCTGATAAGAAGATCTCCGGTCTCATGGAATGAGGTCAGGAATGCGAATAGTAGATGTGTGCAAAGGAGAGAGCTGCCTGCTCTCATCTATCTATTAAAAAAATCCCACAGCAATGCAGGGAGGCTTTGCTCAGACGAATTACCTTCTAAATAGCTGGCTATGCAAACAAAGCTTAGTTCAACTATTTGTTACAAATCACATACCCAAATACATTTTATAACATCCTTTGCAATGTCACATATTCCTGTAGCACAAATACTACACAATCTGTGTGCCTTGCTTCATGATCTGGAAGCCCATAAGTGAAGATTTCACCCAGGAGAGGTATGGACACGGTATAACGTACCACAAAGTCACCATTTCACCATTTTCGAAGAGAAGATTATGAAATACTGATGGGGTTTGGTTATCTTTCATGAGTGTAGAAAACTTGAAGGAATTCTCCTACTTAAGAATTTTACTTTTCCTCAGAAGGAAATATGAAGCAGTTCATCATGAAGAAGTATTAAAGAGGGAATGCTTGTCATTTTGCCATGACATCCCACTTATAGCTGAAGGGAGGTGGGTGGTAGAACAGTTTAAGGAAACTCAAGTACTGTTTATCAGCCTAGGCAGAAATAATGCTGCCAGTTTTTATCAGTATGCTTTTGAGGCACTTTGTTTAATTGTAATTTGAATCAGCATCCAGGACAAGTCAGGAGCTAGAGAAATAAGGCCTACCTAGCACTGCAGATGTGATTGCAGATACGTTTAAGCCTTCAGAACAAGAGTCACAAGGATCTTTATGCCTTTTAACCAGAAAGCTGGTTTTGCACACACAAACACATACTGGTTCTGTTGCGTTATACACTAATAGCATTAGGTAAACCTAACCACATAAACCCATAATCCTTCTGTAAAAAAGGCATATGAAACAAAATCCTGAAAAACAGCACATATTCTACAACTAGCAGCAGTGGCTGCTATGCACTGTGAGCAATCCAGTGATAAAGTAAATAGATCTGCTTTGGCTCTACCTCAAAATTAATCAATAATAATATCTGAGCTAATGAAACAGCCACTTGTAAAAATCAGTGTTGCCCATCAGCTTTTATAAAACATGATTAATTTCTATGCATTAAACTGTATTACCGAGGAGGGAAATCACTAAGCATCTTTCAGCTACCCCTTGTTGATAGCAATAAGAAAAGAGTTGCTGTCTCTGAAGCTGATCCGTTCCACTCCACGAAATTTTTTAAAATCCAATTACTTGGATGGGGAAGGAGTATTCGAATTACTTATAAACCTTCACATATTACTGCTATTCTTCGCTCAGGCACCAGGGAGTCTTTATAAACAGCAGAAATCAAGCCTTTGCTGAAAAGTAGTTATGCACAATCTCAAATGCTTTGCATGATGGATGGCAGAATTCACTGGCATGCTGTTTTATATTCATTGCACTTGACAAAAATGATTTCTTGATAAAGGGTAAGATTGCTAGTCTAGCACTAGCAATCAGGAAGCAAGTAGTGCTCCACGGTTAGCTCACAATCATTAAAAAAGAAGTTGAGGAATTTGGAAACAAAATTTTGGCTCTGTGATTCCTCTTTTCTAACCTGAAATGAGGATGAGCATGGGAAGCAGTGTGGGGCAAAGTGTGTCTGAGTAAGGAGTCAGAAAAATCAAAAGCAGCACTGATGGGGCAGTCAGAAAGACACATGGATTTGAAAACTTCTTCCCTCAGAAACCTTAACAGAACCTGTATATGCGAAGCCTGACCTGAAAAGACAATGAATTAGTTATTGCACCTTCAATTGCTGAAGAAAATCTGCCAAAAGCAGGATAAGACAACCTGCTTCTTTTCCATTTCTAAAATCTGGCTGCCAATAAAATCCTTCCCTCAAGGCACAGTAGATGATCCAGAAAGGCTCTGGAGAGTGGCTGAAGAGCTGTGATGCTCAGCCAGAGACTCAGCATTCAGAATGGCCAGAGATCGGTCCAGAATGAGCCAAGAGGAAGCGAGCTCAATAAGGCTGACTCAAAGAGATGCGTAAAGCAGTGCAACCCCACCTGAGACACGAGGTACTCACAACACTTCACACTCTAAACTATTTTCCAACAAAGCTATTTCAAGATCCTTACAGTGTTTGCTATATAATTTTATACCAAATTTAGGCATGGGAAAACAAGGCCAGAGAGGTTAAATGCACTCGTCAAGAACGTGTTCCCAGTGGCAGAACAGGAGAAGACATCAAAGTCCACACCTTCATCTTTCCAAGGTCCATGAATTTTGCTGCTATCTTCACCAGATTTATGCTTTCACAAGAAACTGTTCCTGTTTTCACACTTTTTCTCAGTTATTTCTGCCTTTTATCTTAAAAGTTACAAAACAACAGTAAAACCTCACTCTCATCTCTGAAAATTAGTTTATGTTAAATCATTAATTAATCTCACTTAAAATTGGGAGTGTGACTATCACTACTCTCGGGTATCCTAGGAGTTTGTTTACAACCAAAAGATACTAGGAAATATTATTTTTCACTATTAACATCAAGAGACACACTATGCATTTAGGACTTGTAGAGGAAATCAGCATATTTTTCTGCAGGATGATATTACAGAAGTCTACCAGCTGAAAGGGCAAGTCAGGAATTCCTCACCAAGACAGAAAAAATATCACTTGTATGGACATAAGTGAAACATCTCCATGAATAGTCCCTGGCCCATAGAAGATACGCTTTCTAAGACAAAGCTTGCTTTTCTTATTTGGGCCCTCCTACCTATTTGCTCTCAGGTAGAGGAAGATGGTGAGCAAATATTCAGCTCCTTCTTTCATCCCAGGTTTAAGGTACCAGGAAAAGGCAATGTAGCTGTTTCTGCTTTTTCTTATTGAGCCTAATAAAAAAAAATTCCTCTCTTAATAAGGCAATTAATATTTAAATTCAGCTCCTTTGAATTAAATTGATAGCACAGAAACTAACCTAATTAACACCTGAGTAGGTCAATGAATGATCCAGAATTTTTTTTATTTCACATTATTTAAAAAAGCAGATGTAACTATACTCTTGCCTCCTGATGGCAAGAGTAATAACTGAAAAAGTATAATTTTTGCCCATAAGAGGGCATTTGTCCAAATGAAGCACAATCCCCACTGCTTTTAGCTATTTCTATACAACAGAAGGTGGTTTAAAACAAGCTGGAGATAATTTTACTGACAGGTGGGAATGTGTCACCCTTTGGAAAACAAAACACCAAGCGCATGGAGAACATTATTATAGCTAGTCTGTTTTTTGTAGGTTAGGTCTTTATATTGCAAAAATTTCTCTGCAGGCATGGCTTCTGAACTTTTCAGTGCTGGCAGGTGCATGGTTTCCTCTTTCTATTAAAATACCCAGAAATTTGCTAATCCTGTCCAATACTTAGAGGGTACAATTTGTGAAGAACCTGAATGTTGGGGTTCCTCACCCCTGGCGTGGGGTCCGGGGGGAGGGGACCCTGGAGGAGAGGCACGGCCTATGGGGTCTCCCTGCTCCCTGGTCAGTCCTGTTCCCCATTGGTTGTTTTGTGTTCCCCCGCCCAAGGAGGACCCTGGTTGCCCCGTGACTGCTCAGTTCTTCGGCAGACCCCGGCCATGCAGCTGGAGAATAAAGATCTCTGAAACTTCTCTCAAGAATCGCTCCCTGTTTCTTTCCATGGGCCTCGCTGTCCTATACATGTTGCAGTAATCCCTGCTGCAACACCTGAACATCTATTCTAGTGCAAAATTCACACATTTGCAGTCAAACTTTCTTCCCCATTGAATATGCTCTCTTCATCTTCTAATTTAACAGTTCAGTAACAGATTTTATACTAGCCTTCTTTTGGTGGGGAACATGAAGCTATAATCACATAAATTTTGCTGTTATAGCTCCAGTTAACAGTATGTCACCACTATGAACATTTTCTTATCCTATACATTAACAGCTGCAATTGCATTGTCACAACAGCAAAGACACATTGTTGGCATAGGAATAGCAATGCAAAAGGTACCACAGAACAGCAAACAACCCAAACGCTGCAGATACAGACTGAGAAACACTTGATTAAAGCACCTTATTTCATATGCATTTGTCAAATAGGTGCAAATTCTTAACTTATGTAAATAAACTGAGAAGATTTTACAATCTAGCCCTCACTGAAGCTTCACGTCCAAACATGTAGGCTGTAGACGTCACTGAGGAAAGCTCACAGCAGGGTAGCTGCAGTACTCTCAGTGGTCCACAGTGCAGCTAATTCTCGTCTGTACTTTCCTTCAGTCAGACTATCATGCCAGCAGAGGTGATTATTTCTCATGCTAGAGATGGAAGCAGGCCAGCAGCTGTGCAGAATTCAATGGCTAGCACTTTTGTAAGTAAGTACTATTCTCTGCAAAAATAAGTCCTTGTATATTTTGTTCTTCTGGACACTGCTTATGCAGACACCAAGCCAAGAACTGGAGCCTCAACCACTGCGTGATTCCTTTCCACCTACCTCATAAGCACATCAGCAAGCCCCTTTAATCATGTGCCATCTCTCCTCTTTATACTGAGCACTGAGAAGAATGAAGCCTCATGAGCTTAAAAAACCCCCTTTTCCCTCAAATACTCTCTCCAGGATCAAAGGTAACAGAGGATCATGGGGAGGAGGCTTGGAATGCCTGTTCTTAGTATTACCCATATACACATCTAACTCTCTGTTCCACTGAAGAACATGTTTTTTGCACTGTATGACTCACAGGATTTAAATATGAAAATAGGATAATATTGTTTGCATGTATGCAATAATAATTCTCTTTCTTGCCAGACTGTGCTATGCATATTTAATTATATTCATGCTAGGATTTTGATTTATACAAATATTACGAGTCTTTCTCTTCCCTTATGTGGGTCTATAGGACTTAAGCCAAAATATTGGTGAAAGTATTGTACAGAAATTAATATAATACAGGGTTTGAAACTATGATTGGTCTCCAACCTCCAGTTTTCTTCTGCATTTTAAAGATCACAATCTCAGTACTATTTTATTCTTGATGACTTCTCATTTAAATAATCTTTAAGACAAAGCTTAGACCTATATATATCTTGAAGACAATAGATTTTTTTCTACTAGATGTTATTTTACTCTGAGTATTTAATACAGTTAGAAGTAATAGAGAAGAATTAACAAACTCAATTTCATAATGAGAGTCATCATATAATTTCAAAGCAATAAATATCTAGAAAAGACCTTGAAGCAGCTGTTGGTGATACCAGGAATACCACCTAATAGAAATAGTAACACAGAACACAACCACCATTGTCAGAAGTGGCACATGACAAGCAAAGTTAATTCCTTCTGTTGAATCCATAATCTGGTACTTTGCAGTCATATTTGTTTCAAGTCATTAGCAATATTGTTCTGCAAAATTCTGGCCCACTAGTCATTATCAGAAAAACAACACTTCTGCTCCCAGGGCCTTAGTTTGAAATTTAATATAGTAAAATACAACTATGTAGGTTTCTGAATAATATATGTGCAAGTGTCAGAATAGACATACGTACATGTTTATGCTTCCAGCTTGTTCTGAACCATCTGCATGTTTGTTGTATGCAATGGAACTGACAAATCAACATAAAAATGTGTCTGCACTTGCTAGAAGAATACACACTACTCCCATACTACTGAGTTACCAGTAAGGAAATTGTCGCAAAAGAAGAAAAAGAAATATTATCCTCCATTTTTTCTATAGATTTCTGCTATAGACTTATTATTTAAAATATCTCCCCCTTTCCAAATTAAGACTAGACTAGGAATAAGAGGCAATAAGATAACTTAGTTTATTATATTTCCAAAGAAATGCATTAATTTACTTCATGAGAGATAGTTCCACGTTTAGGATTATCACACTTTTATTCCAGATATCAAAATGGACATTATCATCTTAAGATTTTGCTGACAATTTATAAACAAAATCTGTCTACCTTTTTTTATTTTTAGGGGAATTTCTACTCTTTACCAGGTTATGTAAGAAACAAAGTATGGTTAAATTAGCTATGAACTTTTCCGTAAGGCCTTTGAGCCTCCATTTATGCAAGTCAAGGACATATTGAAAATATTACCTGGAATCGATAAAAGGTGCCATCATCCTTCAATGTTAGAACATGGTCTGAGATTGGAAAGAAATAGCCATGTGCTGCCATCAGAGTTCCCAAATGCAGAGCTTCAACTGTTTCAAGAAAAAAAAGAAAGATAAACTTAAAAAGTTAAATAACTTCTTTTCAGCAATTGAGTTTGTTGTTACGATTCACCTGATATCCTGCAGATAATCCCAGTTTTCTCAATCAAATTCCTACCATCATGAAAGAGCTGTCTTTTTCTATGTAATATAATGGTGCAACCAAAAAAACACTTTCCTTAACAAATAGCTTTTAAGTGTGCCACTTGTAGCTGCAGTTCCACTACTTACATCGACATTAAAAGGTAGCTGTAATGTTCACTCACTTGTTCTGAAGCTGAAAACAGCTATCATTTCTACCCTGATAGTGCAGCCTGCTTTTCTTCCTCAGAACAGTTTCTGATTATATGTTAAAATAGTTGATTCCAATTACATGGTATCTTCCTCACTAGCTTTATCAGAGCTGCTGTAAAGGATAGAGATTTCCTCAAAAGTTTCTTATTACTGGAAAAAATAACAAGGGATAACAGGATACAAGAATAGTTGATGTAGGAAGGTGCCTGTGGAGGTCATCTTGTCCAACTCCCTTGCTCAAGCAGAGCCACCTTAAGCTACTTGCCAAGGACCTTGTCCAAGTGTTTTTTGAATAACTCAAAGGAGTGAGATACCACAACCTCTCTCGATAATGCCCAGATTCATCCTCTAAGAAGTGCTCATTTGTTCCTATTGCCTATAATTCTGCATTCAGCAATGACAAACACAGATTTGTCTTGTCCTGACTCTTAAAAACACCACTGCAGCACCCGACCAGCAGTAAAGCATCATCACACAGAAAGAAACGCGAGTCCTGACATTTGTGTTCTTGCTGACAAACACAGAAAGACATTCATTTGTGTTTCACCCATTATTATTTTCAATATGAGAAGGCTTATTTATTTACCCATACTTCTTCAGCATCACAAAAAATTCCCTCCTTCACCCTTTGCTCACCTGAAGACATTGACTTGCATAGGAGATACAGGAGAAGCAGTGGGACATCTTTAGTCTAACCCAAAGCCAGCAAGCATGTGAAAGGAACAAAAAAGGGGATCTGGACAGTACTTAACTGAGAGCACATAACCCTTCCAAGGTTTATTTGACACCAAATATTTGTTGCAAAATACAACACACCCTCTCTGGCAGTGAGCTCTCTGGCCTGATGTACAACACCGCAATGCTGCTTAGATTTTTCCCAGTTGCGAGCCTATAAGAAATCTCTCTAATAGAAAGAAAGGAGTTGCTTTGTTCCTTGTGCTTGCAATATCTGTAAATCACCATCTGGACTTTGCCCTAATTATAATAATACATTGTTGTTATTCATTCATTTCAAGATGCTAAATTCTATTATCCCTTGGATCAGAAATTTTGAGTCAATGCTTTCTGCAGTGTGTCAGTCACTCCAATATTTCACTTTGTTTCAATTCATCTGCCTTTTAATTTCATTAAGCTTTTCTTTGTTCTTCACATTGCAACTTATTTCCAATTCCAAAAAGCTTTATTTTTGTATATATTATGTATCTTCATGGAATGAGAGAAAAAAAGGAAGAAATGTGCTGAGTTTTCTAGAGAAGGGCATTCTCAGACAAGGGTGACAGGGCTTGCCAGGGAGCTCTGACACAGATGAGAGTGTATTCTCTTCTGATTTAGCATACACTAAATAGGCTCCAGATTTGTTTCATGTGCTTCCTGGATTCTGAATTGTAATATTTTTCATTATCACAAGGAGCTCACATTATTTTCTTTTACACAGCTATTTTTAGAGTGCATCTGGACTACTATGTCCAGTTATGATTAACATGTCCATTGCACTACAAGAAGAATATCAACAAACTTTGAGTGAGTCGAGTGGGAGTCCACCAAGATCACTAGGGCTGGAGCATGCACCGTATAAGGAGAGATTGCAGGAACTGGACTTGGTCAGACTGGAAAAAAGAAGGTTTTGGAGGTGTCCAGAAGTACCTTTCCAATACCTAAAAGAAGATTTCAAAATGAGGGAGCCAAAACCTCTATTGAGTTTCAGGGCAATAAAGTAAATAAATGAGGAAATAAATAAAAGAGAAAATGGTAATAAACCAAACCAGGTATAGTTCTGATTTTCAGCCAAGCAGCAGGAGAGGCTGCTCAGACACACTGTGCAATATGCATCCTTGGAGGGTTTCAAGAACTGAACAGATAAAGTTCAGGGCAAGATGTTTGACTTTACACTGATTTGAGCAAGGAGTAGGACTGGAGTCCTCCTGAGGTCCCTCTCAGCTTGAACTGTATTACGGCTCTGTGACTCTAGATGGGTCAAGCAGAAGTGGAACATAGAACATAAAAAAGGGATGAAAACAATTGGAGAAGAAACTATTTGAAAGCTCCTGCCAGAACAGCCTATACTCCAGGCAAGGTTGGGTAGAGTAGCAGTAAGAACTTGTACTTCTCTCCCTGACCATTGAGTCATATATATGCAAGAGTGACCTGGCCTTCTTCAGAAGCCAATTAAAGTTACTTAAGGTCTGAATTAGTCCCTATAGCAGCCTATATCTCTTCTCCAGTTATGTATGGAGAGTAAGGTTGTTATACTCTTACCTCAGGCAATCTCATTCAGCTGGAATCCACACTGACTCAATGCTAAGGTGTATCTTTGTCCCTTCAGCTACTGAGCCTTAATATGGACATCTAAATTTCTCTTTTTCTTTCCTTAACTAATAGACAATTAATTTTAATTTTTTATGGCTATCAAACAATAAATTTATTCCAGCATTAAATGAATATAAATGCACAAATACTCCCTTTTAATATCCACGCAAGATCCACTGTAGCTCATACCTTGAGTGTTACAAAATTATACCCAGTGAGTAACAGGCACAAGACTGTATTCCTACCTCACTCCAGGCTGGTAGAGGACTAATGCTGATGCTCTCTGTACAGCAGCAGTAGAACTACAGCACAGAAAGAAACTCAGCACTCAGGAGGTTTCTAATCTCCAAGCAAGGGGTTGTCCAGTGTATTACAGGCAACAAAGGCAACGCTTTGATATACATCTCAATTTGCTAAAATCAGACTGAAAAATAACTACTAAGAAGCCAATGAAGTACAAGAGTAGGATTTAGGAAACAAACCCATGAGCTTGAAAAGGAAAATGAAGCCAGCAGCAGACTAACCCAACATGCCTAAATTCCTAGAATTTAAATACAGACAGCTTCTATATCTCCCAGCTATTCCCGCACATGAAGTTAGTGGATTTTCACTTAAGAAGCAAATTTCATCTGGAAAAATGGCAAACATGGATTAGGAACATCAAAAATGTCTACAAAGTACATTAGATAAGAAGAAAAAAGAAGTCTAAAAGAAATGTTTTTAGACATAATGGTTGCCAGGTAGAAAGAGTAATGTTTATATGTATTCAGAATACAAACTCAAAAACTTGGGGGAACAGACAAAACCAAAAAAAAATACTGTTTTTTTAGATCGCAAGTGTACACAGATGCACACAGAAATGGTATGTGGTATCTACACAACTATTATTTCCCAATCCTCAGTCACACCCAGATAGCCTCGCTGAGAAGGTATAATTCAAATGGCAGTCAGCTGCTGTAAAGTCAGCTGCTATAGCAGTCAGCTGCTATAAAGCTGCTATATGAATAAAAACTGCAGCCAGAGACACCATGTAAAAAATCTGAGGAAGACAAAGCTCCTGGAGGTGTAACTGGTAGAACGGAGTAGACTGAAGCTTCCTTGTTTTGAAGATATTAATTATCTGATTTAATGTTCCAGACACTTCCTAGTAATTATACTGTGGAAAAGTGGAATGGAATATTCAAAAAACAAATTTACCCAAACCAATTTTAATTTTTTTAGCTAAAAATAGGGAAGTGTTGAGAGTTACAATAGCTAATGGAAGAAGAACGCCTCAGGTGAAAGACAGAAATACATCTTTATGAGCCTGTTGCATTTCAACAGGATACAAAATATTTTATATAAAATCAAAATAACGCTTTGGAAGTAGGTTTGATTCTTAATGTGTATATAATTGCTGGGCTAAAAGCTCAGAAAAAGCTAAAAATTCCATGGTTCACTCTGCTGTTGAACTTTATTTAGCTGAGTGGGTGAAGTGAACAACACATGTACATGGATTGATCAGAAATCATTTTTGTGAGAAGTAATATTGCCCAGCCATCTGCTGTGCCATTACAAGACAGTGATCTTGACAGATTAAATGTCAGTCATTTTTAATATACGTTGTTATACAAGAGTTAGATATTTTCAACGCTTTGGGACAATGTAAACCTGATGAAATCTAAGGAATGAAAAACATACCCTGGTAGTTGAGTTTTGATATTTTCTTTTTAACATAGTGCAGTTTTCTCCTTACTTTAATAATTATTGCATAGAGTAATGACAGTTTGTTCATCTTATATTGCAGGGTATGGTAGTATTGGTGGAACAAGTTGTTTCTTATTATAATGTCCACAGGAGGGAATTAAAAAGGATGAATGTTCCTTGTTTTCTTTGGAATAAACGTGTTTCTGTGCTTTGAAACCCCTTAGAGGGTATCTTTTCAGTGATTAGTGTGGATTCCATTTACTCTTACACATCTCAGGTCTACAGGTGATGTGGTATCTATATTTATTTTTACTCTGAAGTCCGTAAAACACTTTGTGGTATCATACTATTATAGTCTCGCAATATCTGAAGCACCTTGAAGTAATGTCTGAGGGAGTGAGAAATGAAAACTATTTTCCAATTGTGCTCCACTTTCAAACATCCTTTTCTGGAGTCTGTCTTACATTCTATGTGGACAGATTTTCTACAAGGAACGTGACTTGGGGCACTTTGCGTCCTTAAAATTGCTTTTTGATGTAAAAAACAGTGAAAACCCCAAACTTGCAAGTTTTTTGGGGGTTTTTTGGATCCAAAAATGTCAAACAAATGAAAACTTCCTTTTCCATGAAACAGTAAATAGTTTGATATTCTGGGTTATTTGTCGAATCTAAAATCCATCACAGTACTGTAGTGCATTGCTAAGCCACACAGCAGCCTGGAAAAAGAATTAATGAGTCAGAACTTCACAAGCACACATTCATTGTAAGTGTGGAATGCCAAGACTTTATCACTTACTTTCGCCTCACTCCTGCTGTCATTTCATTGCCAGTGTGAACACAAGCTGCAAAGGATTAGAGTAATAAAATACAACCTGCTTCTCACGCTGACATAAAGCGTAGGAGAGGCTCACTGTCTTGGCCTGACTGTGGTGTTTAAAGAGGAGAAAATAAAACAGCTAGAAACATTCTTGAACACCCACAACACCGTAAACCTCTCTTTTGTCCATCTGAAGGATTGAATTTGTAAGGAGAGCAGCACTTGGTGAGAGTCATTTCAAGAAGGATAAAACAGTTGGTGAAGGAAGAGGCACTACTTACCCAAACACAATTAAAATGAGATTCATACTTGATTTCAAGACAACAATCACAAACCACGTTATCTATCAACAAAGCTTCTTACCTAAATAGGTAGGATTTTTCTTGTTCTAGACTGTGCCTGCTGATGCCATTAGCAGGGCAGAGGCTTTGGTAGGAGCATCACTCACCAGGTAAGGAGGAAAACTTATCAAAGATGGACTATGAGTCCTCATCTGCCCAAGGCATGGTAATTTCCACCCTTACAGTCTGAGCTGATGTGTAACATATAGTGCGTCCCAAGTCTAGAAACAGTGATGCACACCTGAAACATTGACTACTTTCTTCACAAAAACATCCAGCAGAAAGACAGCTGGGTCTTCCTGCATCCTCCCCTCACCACGTCCCTTTCTGCCACTGTCTCTGATGGGCAGTGTGGTTTGTCCTAAGATAAGAACACCAGGTGAGTATTTCAGGAGGAGTTTCTGGATGCTCACATGATTAGTGTATTACAGGGATGGGGAGATGAGATGCTCGTGACTGACTTTTATTTGCATCTGCCTGAAAAAAGGTATAAAATGCTTCTGGAGACTGGTCCACTGGGCAAACTGGTCTTCCAAGGCTGGAGATAAATTCTGGGTGGAAACTCCCCCCAACAGCGTCGTTGGCAGAGAACATCCAGCCGAAGGTGAGGAACATTTTGGAAGGTGAGCAAAATGCCCTAAGGTCCAGTCAAATGCAGAGATAAAATCCTAGAGTAGCTTTGTAACTGTGAATTCTGCAAGACCAAAGACTGCAAACCTGTACATTTCTAGCCGAACCTGCTTATATTATAAGCCTTTAAACATCAACTGTTGAATAAATCTGAGACTAAGTGGACTCAGCCATGCTCAGACTTCTCAAAGAAGTTTAGTCTTAGAGAAGTTACTTCTCAGAGGAGTTTAGAAAGGGAGTCTTACTGACTCAACAGGAAGGACCACAACCTGATTATACTATAATCCACTGTACTAGGTTATACAGTTGGTATTTAAATACTGTATTGACAAGATTTAGATACTGTATTAGCAACAAATCTGATCATAATCATCCACATAATCACCATGTCCTGCTTCTCATGCCTGATCCAAGAGTGTTTTCTTCATTACTCCGTTATAGGGACACACTAACAGTCTTGCCTTTTGTGCTCACAAGGTGAATGGGGACTGACCTAAATCTGAAATACTTTTATCCAGATAAGACGAACAGAAGTCATGTCACCATGAAAGACTGAAGGAAAGGGGAAGCTGGCCTATGGTTTCTGGAAAGAACAAACCAAAAACAAAGTAAAAACCTTTATTCACTCACAGGAAATGAAAAAGCAAAAAAAAAAAAAGGAATTATCAAATTGGAGGGAAAAAAAAGAGGTCCTTGAAAAATAAGCTGCATCTCCCTGCTAGCAACACACAAACCCTCCATTTGAAAACTTTTTAAGTATTGCCTGTTAAGTTTTTTATGTGGTTGTTTCCCACTGCATTTCAGCTGACTACACATTAACTGTTGTTATGTCCTATTAAAGTCTGCTTTTATTCTCTTAATAAATTTGTATCTTGAAAGGCAGACCCCCAACATGTCAAAATGCAATGACTTGAGGTGACAACCAAAGCTTTCATGTTGACCAAAAATAATAAAAAATAATTGGAGCTGAAACATGAGGTCTCAAGAAACAAACAAATGAAGAGTGAGGTGCTGGCACTGAGATGTGCTATAACTTCACCTCTGGAATATTTGTTTGTGGTGTTTGTTTGGTGAACAGGAAACATGCCGCTACAGAGGCTGGAGGAAATCCATCCAAGCTGTAACCAACAGGTAAACTTAACTACCAGGCAAAACAGAACATGGCACAATTTGGTAACTAGATTTGGTCACAGTTCATTCAGGACAGTGATGCCTTAGGTTTTAACTTTTATATTTTTCAAATCCTGTACTGCCTAGTGTGTAACTGAAGTTTCTTGTGGCCTGTTAACTACTGTTCTCTTATGCTAGTTAGACATAACAAAGCCTCTCTAGGTTTGCTCTCCAAGAACACCTAGATAGTCCCAGGCCCCAAAACATGTAAACTAAGGCCTCTGAAGAGGAGGGTAAACTTGGGGTAATTACATCATTAACTACAGTTGTAATTGGAGAATTGATCCTGATATGCAAATGGACCAAATTTATACAAGTGTGAAGAACTCGTGACCCAAGGTCCATCTTGGGCGTAGCCTTTTAATTCTCCAGGATGTACCTTGAAGGCCCTTCAAATAAATACCTATTTTATTCCCTTATTCTTGTCTAGTCTCTGTTTTTAGGTGGCATCAATACAGTCATGAAAATTGGCCTGATAATGTTTAAAATTCCCTTTATAGTTTCCCTGTCATCTCCCACCTCAATTTTTTAAAGTACCTATCAATATCACACCAGCAATCAAGCATTCCAGTGGCGGAATCTACCTCTGTACCTACCAATGAAAGTCAGCTTTTTTAAACCTTTTCCTCAATTTCACTATTACTATTCTTTAATTTTTCTATTTTCAATTTTGTAGAAATCACAGATTTTTGCTTTTCTATATACCGATATCTCTTGTCTCTTTAAATTGAAATGATAGAAGGGTGAAATACAAACTCCTTTGAAGTATGGGCTTCCTGTTTTTCCATCTGGCTCTACCTCTGAAACTGCAACTTTTTGGTTTAAGCTTTGATTCCCATGCTTCCTTAAGGAGAAATAGAGAAAATCAAAATCTGTGTGTCTTGTTTTCCCTAATGACTCTCTGAACTTACTCCATAAGACATTTCCGAACACTTCACTCATTCCCTCCTCCAGTACGAAACTCTCAGCTAATATTTGAAGTCATATGTGCACCCTTTTGAGCAAACCTGCTAAAGACAAAAAAAAATATTTACAAAAAATCCAATTACTGCAAATACACTACTTTTGAGAATTCTCCCAGTTGAAATCTTGTTCCACAGTTTCAAGCATCTGTAAAAGACCCAAAATACTGGACACAGACTACTTCTACTCAGTATTATAATTATTATGCTTCTATTTCAGGTTTTCTTGTATACTGCTTGCCAGTTGCTGCTAGCACACCAGATCTTCCTACTTTTCTCGCCTCCAGCAGCTGAGTCTGCAGACCTGTGACCAAATTGTTTGGCTGCAAATGCTCGGTGGGGAAGTATGTGATTCATTCTGCACATGACACCTAAGAATCTGTGCATGTTAGTATTAGCCAGGAAATGTATTTTACGTCACGGTTCCCTAAGATCTGGTGCCCCGTGGGATGGTGTGCTTTCTTGGCCACACCACAGTGCCATTGCTTCTCCCCTTCTTTGTCACACTCAAGGGAAGGCACAGCTCTCCCTCTCAGTCAGCTCTGCTTGGACACCACAAGCACTGCAGCATTTACAAAAGCACAGTCCAAGCATGTGACCAATCAGCACTGCCATAGACAGTTTTATATCTGGGATAGGGTTGTAAAGGAGGAGACCCGTCTTTAAGGCTTGGGACATCTGGGGCATGTGGATAACCAGTGTGGTTGGTGCACCACTTGGATTTGTGGCCAGCAAATATGAAAAGTAAGCACAGGCTTTTTCAGTGCACAAAATATTTGTTCCTGAAGGGACTACAGAAGATAATATTGTCGAGTCAGAGGGACATCAGCTAGAGTGGAGATTCTGAAGTTGGGTGAGGGTAAGCAGTAGGTAGCACTAAATCTCTCAGTGATTACTTCTGGTCAAGATGAATCATGACACTTTTTTTAGTCTCTGTTTTGATATGACTTGCTATTGCACCAACCATTAACTTTGTGTCATTGCCATGCATTGCTATCATAATCACAGAACACCCACTTATGACCAGGCAGTTCAGAAAACACAAAAGAACACACAGCAGCCACAGCTAGAAAAATAACTGCCTCTTTCACTGCACTCAATTCAATAAAGAACAATACAATTTCTTTATAACAATTTTCATACCTCCAGCAAACTGAGAGCATAAAGTACTGAAAATAATGTATTTTTTTCTATGGGAAGAGTGCTCTGATTTTAAAGTCCACCAGGAGTTAGCAGCTTTATAATTGTTGTCATTGAGACACACATCAAGGAAAAATGCCATCAAAGCTCAGGAACAGTAACAACAAAGAATATGGGGGTGGCTTTTCCGGAGAATAACATGTCACTCCCCATGTGATCAGATACAATTATCTGGGATGTACATACACAAGAATCCTCAAGGCAGTTATTAAAAACAGGATCACTTTTAGAGAGTTTTCTTTGTCCATTATTTATAGTAGTTTGGTTGGCAAATAAAATATAGTTCACTGTCCTCATCAAAATGAAGGAGCAAAATTTCCAATGTTGCAAAAGTCCACTTTACACCATTCTGTGTTCCTATTATCATTACTCCCACTCCCAGTGCTCACTTCTCCCCTTTGCAAGGGATTTACACAGATAATTGTAGAGAACTATCAGTTCAGCCAGACAAACTCTGCTATTAAAAATACAGAAATACTGACAGATATTAACTAGCAAAAATAGCTCAATGAAAACTTTCGTAAGTGCCTTTTTCCCCCACAAAAAGAGAAGAGGCTTCAATGAATGACCTATTTCTTCTCTAGTGACAGAATCTAAATGTAGAAGGAAAAGATGGGACTGAAGACAACAGCAGCAGCAAAAGCTATCAAAGGCCTTAAAATAAATTGATAAAATGAACAGAAGTATCTGGTTCAAAATAACGGTCAATCTGCATTTTATAGCCAGTAAAATATTAAATGGCTGAACTGTTAGCTGTAGTGTGCCACTTATCATTTAATCACCCTCAGTACTAAAGGAAAAAAGTTGGAAAATATGTCCTTAGGTTTTAGAAAGACATCCAGGGGAAATCTGGGAGAAAAAATGATGTGCAAATCAGACACCCATACAGACAGCATGATAGGAACTATAATAAAGGATAGAAGGAATGAAAATAAAGATAAATGCAACAAAAAAGGAAGATTCAGGATGACTTTTGTTGCTGGATACAACTCTGTTAGTGTTCCTATGTAGAATTAGAAGACATATAAGGTTATGAAAATCTGGTTAACATATTATCTTGCATTCCCAGGAATCTCTTGGCATGATTTCCCCAAAGGTTTTCTAAAGGTATTAAGCAGATCATGAGAAAAGCAATAGGTAGAAAGGAGGGAATAAAGGTTAGGCACAGCAGATCAGTGATTACACTGAATAATGTAATATTACAATGAAGTAATAATATTACACTGAAGGGGGGTTACCCACAGTAACTGTGTTTAATAGGTCCTGGACTGTTCAGGATAATCCCAAATTATCTACAGAAGAGTGTGAATCAGACTCACAGAATTAACTAGGTTGGAAAAGACCTTCGAGATCATCAAGTCCAACCTATGACCTAACACCTCCTCATCAACTAAACCATGGCATGGTTATGGACACGGTTTAGTGATGGACTTGGCCGTGCTGGGTTAATGGTTGGACACAATGATCTTAGAGTCTTTTCAAACCTTAAAAGGTCTATGATTCTGTTCCACAGTTACCATGATATAATGTTGCTTCTCACATTTTTGCTTGTTTTCTTTCATGCTAGTGGTTATATTTGATGATGTAAATAATTCCAAAATTTCAAGAGGCAAATATTTCACATTTCTAATAAACTTAAAGGCTATTAAAAGGTTAAGTTTTCCAGTTTAACTGAAGTATTACCATAAAGTAGACAGTAATCAGGAAGCAAATTTTCAAAAGGAAGTGTAAATTACTTGTAATAATTTCTGCATGCCTAACTGAGGTGAATAGACTCTTTTTATGGCTTGGATTTTTTTTTAATTAATTTGAGCCTCAGCTTTAGTGAGAAAAGTAATTTTTTATCACCTGTAAAAATTAAATTCTATTGACACTAGGTATTTTATACTTTGTGGTTCCAACTGTTCTGAAGCTAAATGAGGTATTGCAGCTACAAAACCAGAGTCGACATGGCTGTTGTCACCCACCCCACCACAAAAACAATTAAGATCCTGATAATTTGTGGAATTTGAGTAGATGACTGAATGCAACCAGTGAAATTAGAAAAAGGGAGAGACATTAGAGGGAGAACATCTGAATGGAGAAGTACACATTAATTAGATCCAACCACCAGCCATAAATAAGTGAGAACCAGAGGATTTTATGCCGTAAAATTGGAGCATGAACCATGGAGATTAAAAACAAACAAACAAAAAAAAAATAAAAAGGAGGAGAAGATAGTAGAGGAGTAGAGAAGGAAGAAAAAGAGGGAAGGATGTATTGAAAAAAATGAGAGAGTGCCTAGGAAATATTATTCTGTCCAAGATGAAATGGCAAGCAATGTCCTTTGCATAGTAAATGTGCCTGATCTTGGACCATCACTGTGCCCCTGTGCACAGAGCAGTATTTATCCACATGTGCTACGGAAAAACTTAAAACTCTCCTCAGGTCAATTACTAACAAAATCAAGAGGGCCTCACACTAACCTTCCAGTCACCAAATACTACATATGACATGTAAATATCAAAACATTTTTGTTTACTTGACTATAAATAGCTGCAGCAGCTGTCGGCAAGATGAAATAGGATTTCAACTGCTTTTATTCAATTAAGTTGGCCAGATTTAAAATCTCACTTCCACCTACTTGCATTCTTCATTACTATATAACACAGTTCTTTGGCAAACAAAGAAGCTGAAATCTAATGAAGTCTCTAGACAGTTCTTTAGCTGCTTTTAATTAATTATGCCAGTGTGAATTGGGAATTAGTAAATGTTCCTCCTCTTAAACCTCCAAAACTTGGTATGGTCCCAAAGGTTCAGAAGGAGGCTGTCAAACAGTAAGAAAACCATAAAATTTCCTAGTAACTTTAGTAGAAATGAGATAAAATATTTTATTAAGAAGGTCATTATAATTCAATTTATGCAATTAAATAATTAGCTTTATTTCTAAATGTTATCAGAGTTCTCCCTAAAAGAGCATAATTTTTCTTGGAGTCCTCATTTGTGCTTTCATCCTCAGCTAAGTCAATATATGTTTGTTGTTATTAACAGTCAGTAACATAATAGTCTCTGACCACACTGCTACTTGTTTAAAGAGTTGCAATACAAGCAGACAGGATGGGGAACAGATGATATTTTCAAATCAGCAGGATTTGGGATCTGAAGCCTGTTATTTTTAAAATCTGATGCATCAATAAGGAGTTAATATAGCCTTTACCTATATTTGCCTTATGCTAAAATATTTCTTCCGTATTCTGAGTGGCAACATCAAGGAAAAGATATAGGTACAACACCCAGAAGGAAATACACACTTTAGGAAGACTAAGTTCCTTAGAAAAACAATGTGGAGAATTTTCGAAGAAAACTAAGGAAAAATGCCTGATTTGGGATTTCATTCTAAAAACTGATTATAAAGCTTTTCAGACCTTATAAATCACTGAGGAGAAGCAAGTATGACTTTTCAATAGCTCATCTTATCTATAGATTTATGACAAAGCTGTGTACTTTGACATAACTTCATGGGTAAAGATTTCAATTGTGCAATTTAGATTTAAGGCCTAACTTGTTCTGTGACAGAATTAAAATCTTCCTTCAAATGGTGCAACAGAGCATCTGAAGTCCTTTCCAATGAAATTACTTAAAGATTAATGACGTTTCAGCTTCTATTATCTTGATCAGGTAACAGTTTTAACATTAAGCTGTTATCTCAGTAGGCTTGTTCAGACATATTTTTTTAATCAGTATTTTTTATTCTAGTCAATACTTTTTCTTCCTTTTCTCTCAATAAGACTCTGAGACCTCAGTGAAATAAAGCCCATGCTGCCTACTGAATTGTAAAGAATATGCTGATTGTTGGTTTGTTTCAATTTTTCAAATCTAACTGGATATCAGACACATTTTATAAACTAGATTTTGGATTTTAGCCTGAGATGTAGCTTAAAGGCCATGTTACACCTAATACTATTTTAAAAGGCACCTAGTTAAATCTTGTTTCATTGGAGTTAAAAATACAACCTCCAACTTTGTGCAGAGGTTGGAATTTCACCTTTAATGGTTAAAACAAAGGATGAAGGAGTGAATGTCATGTGAAGGTATTATACTTAATAGTGAAAATAATTCTGAGTAGAATCTGGAGAATTTGATATTAAAGGCAGTAATTATTTCCTATTAAAATAAATATCTTTGAAGTCATCACCATGGAACCAGAATTAGTATTAAGAAAAACTAAATTTAAAAGCTCAGTTGGTGCCTTGTTTTTAACCAGAGAGAAGGAACCATCAATAGAGTTCTGTTTTATACAGAAAATGTGTATGTCACACAAGTTATATTTGAATCATAGAATTATAGTATGGTTTGGGTAGGAAGAGACCTAAATTTCATCTAGTTCCAACCCTGCTGACATGGTCAGGGACACCTCTCAGTAAGTATAGTGGCTCAAAGCCTAATAAGAACCAAAAGAGATCTATTTTGAGTCAGTATGCTATTGACAATATCAAACAGGTTGCTGACAGCAACAACTTTACAGAACACATGCATTTTGTCATACCAATACCTAGTACTATCATTTTATTTTTACAACCATTTTATTGTACAAAAAATTATGCTAGATAGCAGCAAATTCCATACTTGTCTTCTTTACCCATTACTTCAAGATGGACATTTATTTATAAATTAAGCAGACACAACTCATTTATATTTCCCAGGTAACCGAAACGTTTATAAAATTTCTTAATTGCTAGAGTGAAAAACCAGAAACTATTTTTTATGAAATCTTGCAAAATAATGCCTCCTCAAGGCAATAACAAATTTTATTTAGACATGCTTAGCATGATGGAACAGTTGTAGTAGTTTGACCTATTTGCTTGTGTGAAGGAAGAACTTTGTAACTAATACCATGATAACATACTTTGCATCATGACACTGATAACATACTTTGCATCAATACCAGTCACAAACTTTGTATCTTCCCTATAAATGTAAAAAAATTTTCATTTTTAACCAGATGCCACACTACCAAAAAGATCAGAAGAAATGACTGCTCCTTCAAAGAAAATTGAAAATGAGTACAGATGTAGCCTACCACCTATCTACAAGAGAGGAAATAAAATGGCCAAACTAGGAACATATTAATCACTTTCAAGAGTGACTACAGGGAAATGAGACTGTTCAAAGAGTACTGGCACATTTGTAGAAAAACAGCTCACTCCAGGTGGCCCTGCAGGTCTCTGTGCTCTTCAAAAACACTCCTAACACACACAGTCTATACAGGATAATAGATTATACTAATCTGGAAGAAGCTTCAGTGGAAAAAACATGAAATCCATTAAATCTGATACATCCTGTCACAATTGAATTGTAGTCAGTACACCTCTGTTCACCATTTACAAAATCTCTCTAAAGGCTTTGGGCAAATAAAACAGCCTCTTCACATGAACATTTAGCATTGCACTCCTGGAACCTCAAGAGTGGCTCGAAGCCCAGTGATTACCACACACAGGTAAGTACCACCTATGTTGTATGTAATTATAGGAAACCTGACCCACATTTTTTGCATGAGTATCACAATGTTACTATTTTTAAAAAAGTGTCTGTAAATTCTGATATTTTCCATTCTCAAACAGAACTTTGTTTTACTTTCTTTTTGTTCATCTGAGATAAACGTCATTATTCCATTGAAATGTTACAGGATCTGACAAGCTCAGATCAAATTCACCCAGTAGAAGTAAGCTGGGAAGTTAGTTACACTAGAATTGACAAAGGCTCATGAGGTTTGCTATCAAATAAAATGTGCCAGAATTTCTATTAGGTATATGAAAAATTACAGTGTCTAGTGTCCCTGGTTTCCCAACATGAGGGGTATGGTATGTGTGCAGGCAATATAAATTATTTTATTTCGGTTTTGGGTTGCTTGTTTTTTTTAAGATTATAAAGGGGAACATTCTACTCTTCTTGCACTTCCCCAAGTTTAGATTAATGCAGAGACTGCAAAGATAAGCATGACCTTTTCATTCCCTTCTTTATTTCTTCTCATAAGAGACTCTTTTCTCTGTTAGCAATCTCTGGAAGTACCTCCCTAGTGCAGTTCCCTAGTGCTGTTTCCCAAATGGCAATTGTTTAGAACATCTTGTCTGGCTCCTGCTCTTTGCTGCTACCTTTCTGCATATAACTGGGGAAAGGGAAAACAGGGAACTGAACAATTTTTCAAGTAAACTTTCATAAGCTCAAATAAAAATCCTAACATTTTTCTTTTAACTCTTTCAAGCAAGTCCTGTGTATTATCAAGGTCATTATTAGTATAGCAGCTGCTGGAGAGAGATTTGAGTACAAAGCAAAGGAGGGAAAACTGGAACAAGCATAAACAGATGTTGTGCTACTGAGCCCTCCCTTTTTCTTTCACTGGATCAGTGACCACAGTTTTCATGGACGCTAATGGGCATCTAGTTACAAATTAGTTGCACCAGTTAAGTGAAAAGACCATAAATGGTGAGAACTGAAACTGAAAAATCACAGGAGGATGTAAATACCAAGGTAGTCTTTTTTCATTATAAAAGTAGATCTAGTCATATATATTTTTGGCTTTAATGTAATTCCTGATGTCTAAGTGCAGTACCAAACTACTTCAACAGACCGCCTAAATGAGCTGGAGCAGGGCAATGTGAGTGTCGAGGTCAAGCATTCTAGAGTGGCTGCAGTGTCTCTGCTGGGGCAACCATCCGAATAAAGTGACTCCAGCCAAATTCAGCTGCTTTGCAGCTGTGAGAAAAATAAATAAGCAACACTCAGGAATAAAGGTACTGTAAAGGAACATGAGGATGATGTCTAAATACATTATCTACTCTTATTATCTACTTTTCTGACACATCTAGAAGAAAATTATTCAAGGGATGACTTGAAGATGAAATCAGTGTTTGTGAATAACACACATTTCATTGTGAAAAGACTGGAAAACTCATACTGTTCTTTTTCCTTCAGGAGACAACAGCATGATTTACTATTAGCATGTTGAATATTACAGAACAGAGAAATCAAGTGTTTGCCAAAAGGGCATCGAAGAAATCAGTGCAAGAACCAAGTACAGGATTAGTCTCTTGGCAATTTGAGCTGCAACCTTTAAATCAGCTCATCTGTCATTTTTGTTCTATTTTTTCCACTAAGGATTAAAAGAACTTCAGTTGCTGGTGTGGTCATTCTGGTGCATTTCACATCATTAATGATCACTTTGAAAAAGAAAACACAATGTAGAAAAACAAAGTAGATTTTCCACATTAAGAGTAATTGGCAACATCAGTGAAGAGTCAGCACTCACCCTGTAATGGTCAATTCAACAACACATGTCTAAGTGCCAAACCACAAGCCCTTACAATTCTGTAAACTCAGTTAATTGCTTCTTTTCAGGTTGAGATCATGCTTACATTTATTCCTGAATAAAACTTTGCCATTAAAATTAACTTGGACAATTCCTGTTCCTTAAAATTTTACAGATGAGTTGTAGGCTGAAATACAAATATTTTTTAAGTACATATTGAAAAGCAAACAATGTAACAGCAACTGTACCTTGCATTGTACACAGCTATTCTGGGCACAAGCTCTGCTCCACTGAAATAACTTCAAATCTGGTACAATTTAACAGAATCCACCTAGCATCTCCAGTTTATTTTCTTGATGGAGATCTACTGCAGCAAGCCAAAATCTTTCAAATATTCCACTGAAAATTATTTTCCATTTATGAAAAATCTGCATGGTTTTATTGACTGGTAGTTTACAAGTTCCAGCTTGTTACTATTTTTTACTGGAAATTGCTGTTTCCAGGTGAGAGCTTTACACTTATTACCACATTGAAGCAAATGTTGCTGTCAGGCCTTCTTCTACCTTTGGTTCTCCCACTATCCATAGAGCTGCCTACTTCATTTCCACTTAAATGGTATTGGAGCTGTATTCCCTATGCAAAGCAAGGGAAAAAACTACACTAAAAAATATTACTTTTTTATATATGAAGTATGGCAGCATCAGTAGCGTTACTTTCTCCTTACTAGTTCTGTGTTTTATTAAAGAACAAGTTGACTGAAGGAGTTAGGTGTTTTCACCCTGGAGAACAAGGCTCGGAATGGGACCTCATCACAGTTTTCCAGTACTTAGAAGACAGAGATTATCTTCACAGGGAGCCACACTGAGAGGATAAAGGGCAATGGGTACAAGTTGCATGGAGAGAGGTTTCATCTATTCAAATTTTTTACAGTGAGAACAAATAATCACTGGATGAGGCGGAGTTCCCATCAGTGGCGGCATCCAAGATGAGACAGGACAGAGTGCTAGGTAATCTCACCCAGGTTTGCCTCTCCATGAAAGTTTGGACCACATGGTCTTCCGAGGTCCCTTCTAATCTGACGCCCCTTCTGTGAATCTGTCTACTTAAATCGCAATTTACCTGCCTTGCTTGCATGAGTATTTGCACAGCACTTGTAGATGAGTTGTGCAAATAGTCCTTACATTTTTCTGGACAGAATAGAATATATCTTAAAATATGAAATCCAAGGTCTACTTTATGTTGTTCTTCTAGGTATGTGGCTGATATCAGATTTAGACAGAGATGATAATTTTCAGTGCAAACTGAGGCATTATTTATTTCTGCATCACAAAACTGCATAGCTTCACAAGTGATTTGTAACAGGACCCTACAGGGAGTTTTAAAAGACAACCAGGTTAAACTCTGACACACTGGTTAAAAGCAGTCAGAGGACACTGGAAATCCAAATTACGGTGACAACATATTGCAGAAATTTAGGTCTTTTCCACATGGGGTTCTAGATTGACTTGTCCAGAACGGAAACGAAAAGCCACACACTTACGAATTTTGAAAAAACAGAACATTTTCAGAAGTTCTGTCATGTGAAAAGCTCTTGCTCACCATCTCTCAAGTTCACTGTCATGTGGCAATTCTGAGCATTACCCAAAGGAAGCATTTAGGGCTATTTGTTTTCTGAAGATCTGAATTTAACCAGTTCCAGATAGCTGACTTTGGACTAGGACCAATATACATAAGACGTTTTTGCCATTGTGGACAGTTTTTTCCATCCATGTAATCTGAGAGGATAAAACCCAGTTTCAGCTAAATTACTGTGGTGTTTTGGTTACATATGTTAGTAGTTTGTGTGTTTGTTTAATTTTAATTGGATATGAACATAAGGAACAAGGAGACTTGGTTTCTGTTTAGCACAAGCTTTTCCTATTCCAAATTTTGCAACAAGCAGGTAATCTGAATGACAGCCTATTCCAGTATCGCAGTTCTGGTTTGACAAATAAAGGTTAAGCTTCCACATCAAATAAATACAAAAATAGTAAATACAAATAGGTGAGTGTTTTGTAGCCAACAACTGAGAAATGCAGTATCACACTTAGGTCTCTCTTGAAACCTGCACATTACCTTCAGGAAGCAAACATACAGCACTGTTCAAAGTTAGTTAAAAATGCAGTGATCTCTTTAATGTAACATGCCAATACATTGTGAACTGACTACTTCCAAATATCAAATTACATATTGATAGTTCCTTGCTGCTCAAGTCGCAATTTTAGATACAGTGATTTTGCTTTTTGCCGTGATCATACTTTGATTTGTATTTGTAATTTTACAGAAAGACACATTTAAAAATAAAGACAAAAATAACTCCCAAAAACCTAAAAAAAAAAGCCTGAAACAAAGCAAGGGAAAAAAGCATTTTTGATCATTTTTAAAGAGGGAAGATTATCTTTCCTCTAAACAAAAGAAAATGGGAACTTCCACAGAATATTTTATTTCTACAATTCAGCATTTTCTACTAGAAATCATTCCTTTACAGAAAATTTCTGATCAGGTAACTAGATTCCAGTCAATCAAGGAAATAAATAATAGCTAAATGCAATAACCTGAATTACCAAAATATGGGTATGGATCTAATATCGACACCCAACTGAGATGGACAAAGACTCTCTAATGGTTTAGAGTTAGAAAGTGTATGTTTATTCCAGCGCCGGGCAGCTGCATGGGTAGCTCCCTGATAAGCAGTGCAAAGTTACAAGCCAATACAAAGTCTATTTATCTACAAAAGTTATGAATATCCAAAATACAAATGCATATGTATAACATTGATACCTCCCATTCTCCACTTCGTATGGAATTTAGCTTAAATGTCATTAAGCATGCATGGTATGCTCCCTGAATTGGGTCGGTGGTCTCGAAGATGAGGTAAAAGTGGTCTTCCTCGATTTGACCTTTCTGCCTCCCTGGGTTTTGACAAATTACTTTTGGTGACCTTCCAGTTCCTCTTTGTGGGACTTATGAATAGGTTCTCAGATGGGGAGGAAATTGATAATTGTTTACGTTCCCTAGATCTACTTATCAATGTTTCTGTCTCTCATTCTAAGCACAGCTAAACAAATATAAAAGTGACAGGAAATCAGTTATTTAGTAATCAGTTACTCGCATCTTGAAAACTCATTTCAGGTCCAGCTCTTCTTTACTAACTATTAACTTTTAATTAATTCTAGCTGGGCCTAAGCTCACTTCTATTTTAACTAAATTCAGCGCAGCTAACCTTCTAACTAAATCTTTATGTTTCTTTTAAAATCTGTATTTCAAACCAAACTGTGTTTCCTGCTAGCCACACAACAAACCAGTGGCAGAGTTTGGAACCAAACCCTTACTTCCATGTCCCAATCCAGATGATCAAGCAGTGAACTGTTCTTCCTCATATGACTGATTTTATTTGCATTTCACTTTCCATTTAAGATGCGATGAAAGTGTCCAAATTTAAGATTAGCTTTTAGTAACAGTACAAGAATGTATTTTAGTAGTTCTATTTATTTTTTATATATTGAAAGATTCTGTAAGAAAACAGCATGTATTTAACAAACTATTTAGCATAACACTGAATAAATTCCTCATGGACTCAAACACATTTTCTGCCAAAGAACTACCATTATCATTGTTGTCCATCAAATTGTTTCCTGTTACCTGCAGCAATCAAAGGGATAATCAAAATCCTCAGATTCTTAGCAAAGGTTTCTAAGATTTGATGTCTGTTTTGCTATTGAAATTATACTGGTCAAATGCTGTCTTGTCACTCCCGCTGCAGCAGAAAACAAAGTCAGGTCCAATAATTTTAAAAAAAACAAACTAGAATTTGAAGACATGAAAACAAAAGAAATTACCTGGGTCTTCTATCGATAAATTCTTCGTTAACCATTGAACAATATCTGAACCTAGGAGCAAAAGAAAAGGCATTTATAGATTAGTAAATTTTCTCTCCCTATTCTTCAGATCCCTGAGGCAATTCATATTGTTCTTCCATGGAAGAGATCTACATTTTTTGCTCAGTTTGTCTAGAAAAAAAACCCACTGGCCATTCTATTTTAGTTTAGTTTCTTTTTTTAGCTTTGTTTTAGCAGTGAAACACAGCACTTTTTTCTTCAGGCAAGACTTATAAAACGTAATAGAAGTGCATTAAATGCGCAGTAGTAGTCTGCATTTTAAAAATAACACTACTTCGAAATTTACATAGAAAAACATTTTATTAACCTATGTTTTCCCCCCTTAAAAATTAGTTTACCAGTAAAAGCATATTCAGTTACCTACATATGGACTACCAATGGATCAAATTCCACCTCATGGCTAAGCTCTCAACAAAATTCATTTTTCCCTCAGTGGTAAAGTGCTTTCCTTACCACTCCAGTCTCCCTTGCTCTCCATCCCTTCATTTACTGCATATCCTTTTCTTTCTATTTAATTTCCTGCCTTGTTTTAAGGTCATGTGCTATTGCCCACCTCTTAACACCTTTGACACCAGGTTTCTTCCTGCCTTTTACACTGAGTATCCTTCCAACCTCACCTCCTAATTCCTAACCCCTCTGCTCCTCTTGGGCATGCACTTCTATCAACTGCACTTCTATCACACTTTGCACTTCATGCCACAAGCTGAAGTCAGACTTGTTTTTCAGGCAGAAAGCTACAGTTGAACTTCACTCACTGTTAACATGATTTGCAAAATAAATTATGAAGCATTGCTGCGGACAAAAAACCCAAACCACAATCATGATTTAAGCAACTTGAAATAACCAAACTGGCTTAGAGGGAAAATGAGTGAAACACTAGGGGATGTTACATGCATGTTCTTCGTGGTTCATGATACCTCCAGTTCGGACAAGCAATGTAATAGAGGGAGACATCACATATTTCCTTATAGAGCCAATATTTAAGTTGCTCATCTATTTCCCATCAAGCATTATAAAAAAAATTCTTTGATAAACCTTAGATTTAAAACAATAATAAAAATTTATACAACTCACACAAATATAAACCAAATCAATAAAATCTCTTGAATGTACAATAATATATAACACTAGAATATGGAGCATATTTCCCCTGTTGCTCCCTAGATTCATATTTCTGCCTGTACTTTACATACTGCTTAATTTCCTTTGCTTATCTTAAGGCACTGAAAACAATATTTTAAAAAGGCATTTCAGAGACGGAAATTTACTTCTCCTTACAACTTTCATTTTATTACACTTAGTGAATAGCTCTATCATATATTTTACAAAGCCCCATTGATTATATCATAGCTTTCCCTGTGTGTATGCTTTACTAAATTGATTACATAGCAGTGAAAATCTCTAGAGATTTAACAACCATGTCCAGAGGAGACATTTTCATTACTATGTTAAATGTCTAAATTTTGAAAGATATTAAACTGCAGTGGCACTGTTTCTCACAGCATTTATATGGCTTTATACCTCAAATGAGGCAATTTACCTTCGCATGCTGTTGGAGGTATACAAAATGTTAGAGAGAGATATTCCTACCCCAAAAATATTCTATTTTTATAAATACAACTTTAGTCCTTTTTTTATACATATGAAATTTACAAGGCTGACGCTGACAGAATTTTAGTTTAAGATGAAACTTCATAAGCCTCAATGACGCAGTTCCAAGCATAGCTATATTTTTCTGTCAGCTGACTAAAGAAGTTAGTCAGTCCTAAATATTTCCCTAAATCTTCAAAGATCAAAGACAAAAATTAGAAAAACAACATGACATTTTTGAATACTGATTTTTTACTTTGTCTTCTTTCAAATCTCTAAGGTACCCTATGGGAAGAAATCTTCTTTTCATCTCACCTTCAAAAACTTCTTTCCTTTTTGCATCTTTTGAAAACTTTCTTACAGTGACATTCCTCAGTCCTGTATTCCTCAGTCCTCAGCTCCTGGCCTCATATTTGCATATACATGGTCTGCACATCACAAATTTCACCTCCATATGCTCCACTGTCTTTTGGCTTATTATTAGTAAGAGTGGGAAATGGGCTTCCTTGAAAATGGCACCATCTGATTATGAAAGTTCATTGATGCTCTATTCACACTTTATCCTGAAGCCATTGCCCTGGCACTGGAAAGCCTGGACAGGAGTTTAAGCCAGCTATTGCACTTGAACACACTGATGATTTCAGATGCATGACTTTAATGACAGATGAATAAATACCAACATCAAATATTCTCCTTCTAGTGTGAAAGCTAGTCAAGTAAAATCAACTTGCAAGTAATCTGTCATATCACAAGTGAGAAATGTATCAGTTCATATTTCTTTGGGAGATCTTGGGGCCAACTGTAGTCCTAAAAGTATAATAAAGGTATTAACTTGTAGAGCTTGCTGGGTGTTTTTTTAGCTACTGGTTTCAACATCTAATCAACAATATTGTTTCCCTTAATCGTTCCTGTGCCCTTTTCTAAGGTTTATTACTTATGCAAATGTGTTTCTAAAAGCAAAATCATTACTCTAATTTCTTATCTCAGGAAAAAAAACAAGGCAACAAAACAGGTGAAAACAGGAAAACAATACTTCCTGTCAGTGTAGCTTCGAAAAAAACTGACCAGTAAATTCATGTCAGTTTTAATACGCGACACTTCACATCTATAGGAATTATGATCCAAGACTATAAACATCATTATTTGTAAACAAGAACTAATACTTATAGGATGAAAAATCTTTAACCTTCAAACCTTATTCTGTCTTATCACCAGAAATCTAGCAAAAAGACAAACTAGTCAGATGATATAAATTTTGTGGAAACCACTACCTTGGTACTGGACTCACCTGAAAAGGAAAATTTTAGCAATCCAAAATAGAAAATGTTTGCTGCATCATATACTCAGTTTTTGTATACCATTTAATGTGTGATAGCAATGACCCAGTTATAACATTGTCAAAGCAGATTCTTGAGTTCTCCAGGTCTCCCTGCCTCACTTCCACCAAGCAGCAAAAAAGGCAAATTGGCTATTAGATCTGCAAGGTCTGGAAGACTTCAGTCAAATTGCTGACTGAATTTTGAAATCCCAGAAAAACCTTCAATTGCCATGCCAATTTCTAAAGCAAATGAAACTGGACAAGGCAAAGTAATAAATTTTAATAATATCTTAAAACTAACATGAGCAGAAAACATTTGAAAAAATGGGTTTTTTTAGATATAGAGCCTGAAAGCCAACTGTGAGATTCCTTAAACACCAGCACCTATCCAGATAAAAGCAAAAAAATTCACAAGATCTTACTCAAGCCCAAAAATTATAAACTTTAATCTTCTTTAAAGAAATAGGCAAAAATATGTCTATGTTCATATACAAACAAAAAAGACTCAGTCATGTTCTTTGTAAAATGTACTTGCTGAAAATTCCACAAGTGGTTAATTTTAAATTAAATGGTCCAAAAACAGCAGTTGCTGAAGCTGTCACAGATCTTAAGAAAATACTTTTTGATGAAAGCATGCTATCTGAACTCTGCAATACTAATTTCCAAGTCAAAGTCATAATGCCAAGGCAATGCGAAGGTTACCTTTCAGAGAAAATCACCTATTTTAAACAAGTCCTTACAGAGTACATTTCCAAAAGGTGCTGGTTCTGATCTATAGAAAATTTCACAGGAATTATAAATCAAATTTTTGTTATGCCTAGATGCAATGAGCCATGTAAGCCTTGATCTGTCAGAAAAAAGATATGATATTAGTACTGCAAAAGAAAAGCAAAATTCAAAATGCTCTATCTTTTTCAAAATTCAAAAACATATTTAGCGGAAGGAGAGACAGTTGCAAGAAAGCATATTTTATTAATCAGAATCACAAACAAAGAGACCACTGAGAAACTTAATGAGTTCTTACTTCATAAAGAGACAGGTTCAACCTTGCAAAGAAAATAGTCTTTTGCTGTTAATATCTCAGTTTAGTAACTAATACCTATTCTTCTTTTTACTTTTAGACCTCAGAGTATTTGCAGATGATGAAGAGGGAAGGTGACGCAGGAAGCCCCCCTGCACTGAGGATACCAAGAGAGAGGGTTTTGCTGTTGACAATCAAGATTTTTGCCATCTGAACTTTCAAGGGCAATGTAACCCTCACGCTTATGTTTGCCCAGCACTGTGACATCTGGGCAGATGGGCCTGTTTGGTGCCGAAAGGCAGGAGCAGATCATTCAGGTGCTGCCTCGAGGGAACCTCTTGGTCAGCTGGCTCAGCTTCAGAGCTTCACCACCACCTAGCCTTGAGAACCTAGAGAATTTTTTGCAGGGCAGCTCACAGTACAGAAAACTTAATAAACATGACTCTAGAAAGTATCAGTGTCTAAATTTAAGACAAGACTATTACTAAATTACTAAGGAAATAATACTGTATTTCCACTGTTTCTCTTTATTTTTTATATTGAGAAAGGAGGGTATTGGGTCATTTTAACTTTTGTCTCCAACACCATCACTTCATGGAAATTAAGGTTAGTCACTGATATACTCTTCAAAATCCTTGGCCATGACTGAAAAAAGATATAAGGTGCAATTTCATTTCTCACCACTAATTCAGATATTGGAAACACAGAAAGTGGATTAGATAAACAGGGAGATTGTAAAAGCCAGCGGTCTCTCAGGTTTTCAGCACTAGCTGTTTTCAAACAAAAATTGCTGTCTAATGGAGAGTAGGACTCTACAAGGAAGGGCTTTCACTGGTGAGAGGGACAAAAATGATCTGCATTCTCCTTGAAGTTTTCACAGTCACAAACCATAGCATTTGTTGCCACAGATATATCAGCATGGATATTTTACAGTTTCTTTTCTTTATCTGAGAAGCACAGTTTGTGTATGAATTCTTCATGCATATATCTGAAAGAAATCAAGTACCATATAGTTACAGGCAGAAGGGCAGAGGGAAGAAAAACAATGGCTATACTATATATGGGTTAAATTATGGAAAAATACATTATTATCCAGTACCCATACTGGATTATTCAGATTAATTTTTCCCTATGTCTATTACAGCTGAGCAAAGAGAGGCTTTGCATCACTTGATTGCTGTGTCCACAGAAAGGTAAAAGAAGGATGCAGGGACCCCTCTCTGAGGCTGGGGTTGCAAAAGTGCTTGAAGGAACATAATCCCCATAAATTATTTCCACCCTGTGTTTTTAGCTAATAGGTTTTTTCTTTCTTTTCTGTATTCTTTTGGATTAATGTAAAATAGATTTATAGGTTTAAGTTGGTACAATTTTTTATCATGAGTGGCAACAGAGCTGACACTGTGATAATTTTAATACCCTGCTGATTGCACTTACATATTTAATTTCCTGACCTTTACTATTTAAGTTGGTTGACTTTTTAAAATAAAAAACATCGAGTGCAATTTGATTAAAGAAATTATTTACATCTCAACTTCCACACGTATTTCTGCTACTTGCTTTTAAGAATTACTGATGAAAACAAATGCAGAAACTTACTCTTTTGACTTCTTATAATTGGGGGTGGACCATGCATTTGTTTGAGTTCTGTTAAACTTCAAGGAAGCTTGTACCCAGGTGCAAATTTTAAAATGTCATCTGAATAATATTGACTGTACAGAGAATATGAGATATTTTAATGAAACTATTCAAGCTCAAAATTACAGTTTTCTAGTTTTGAAACAATATAAGCTGAAATATACTTTTTTCCAAAGAGAAGGTAGATACAGGAATTTGAAGAAATAAAACCCTCAAAGGAATCATCCTGCTGCTTTTGAGTTGGGCTCTTTCATTCTCAGCTGTAATTCAGAAATACTCAAGCCTAGAAGGGCAGAACGGATCCATAATTCTGGCTAGCCTAACCTTGTGAAGAACGTGTTTCTTGATACTGTTATGACTTTCTGCTTCAGACAGGAAAATTCATCTACATTCATATTGTGAAAGAGCTAATAAAGAATGCAAAAATCTCTTCCACTTCCATACCTATATGAAATAAATCAGTGGTGCTGACCAACAAATTCCAGTAATGTAAACACTTCAGTCACACTCTGTGTCATAACCAAGCCTCAGAGCAGAAATCCAGTTCATAAACACTAAAAGGATAATTAAATATGGCTGTGTATCTGTGCCACTCTTTATTCTAAGTGTCAATCCACACAGGTCCCTATCTCCTCCAGCAAAAGGAATTGCTGCTTCTTTCCAGCAACATTTATCTCTAAAGTTTCCCAAAAGACATCCTCTACTTAGATCTCTTCCACAGCCACAAATGACACTAGCCGTGCATAATTGGCAATATGCCAGTAACCACAGATGAAACTCCTGTAATCCCAAGGCTCTTATCCTAAGCACTAGAGTTTAGCATCTTGCTGAAGAACATTGCTCCACACTAAACATTTGCAAGACAAGAGTGTTGCTGTTTAGAAAAACTAAGTAGCATGAAAGCCCTGTACAGCCTGTCTACTGCAAAGGAATTTTTATCCTTTCCTTCAAAATGATGTAAAACCTTGTGATCTTGATGAACAAGAATAGAGTATCAGTGTGCACATGACATGTAAAATCTTAAAAGATTCCTCTATGTAAAAAATATTTGTGGGGGGAAAAGCCCATAAAATATAAGCAGAATTTTGAACACCATAAAAAAACCCTGAAGAAATTTCATTTATGATAAATCCTCACCTCCAAATAAAAAAGAAAAACAAAACAAAAACCAAACAACCAACCAAAACCAGAAAAAAAAAATCACACTTAGTTTTTAACTACTGTATGCTTTCTTCAAGCAAAACTTCTAAAGACTGAGATAAACAAGGAGGCCAGGAGACTTACTAGTGAGACCTACTTGATTTCCTGTTCATCAGAAATCTTAAATAATGGCAAAAGAAGATAAGAAGCTAAGTGACTTCCAACTTTTCTCATCATGATGTGCCATCCTTCTTCTCTCAGTCAACTCCTTTCCTTACCTTTCAAACACCTGCAGACACATTTGGGTACTATTAAGAGAGAAACAGCCAAGACTTCAGCTACTCATCATGTCTTCCATCTATCATTACCTTTGGGAACTCAAGCTAAATCACATCCTCCAAAACAATTCTGGATCTAATGCCAAGTGGAGAGCAGGAAGCCTCCAAACAGCAAGCACAATGGTGTCCATGCTCTTCACAGCACCAGCGTGTACTGTGTAAATCAACCGGCAATGAGGCTGTTCTGCAATATCAATGCCCCAAATTGTAGGTGAGTGCCTAGTCACCAACTTAAAGAAAATATTTTTCTATCTCTCTCTGTCATGATGTAATTTCTTTTTAAAATAATGAGAAACTCCACATGGAAGAGAACAGTTTCTACTGTCTGCTAATTACATTCTCTAAATAATGAGGCAGCTTAGTCCAAATTTCTGCTCAGACACAAGGCATTTGAACCTGAGTGTCTCCACCTCAATCTTTAGGCATTCTGGTTGGGGCATTCTGGTTGTGGCCCCTTGTAGGAACCCAGAGTGCCGAGAATATTTCTCTGACTGTTTTTAAGGGTTTTTACCCCCTTGGACAACACTGGTATAGCTTTAAACCTTGGAAAAAATTATCAACAGTCAGACAACAACTAGAAAATACAGTGGTATGAATTAGGTGATAGACTACTATGTAAGATTGTCATAGGGTGAAAAATTTAGAGGTTTTAGGCTTCTCTTTATGGTAAATAGATAAGAGTAAAAAATATCAAAATGGAGGATTGTTGTTGTTCTCTAGACCTTTTTCTCCTTCTTCTATTACTCCATATTTTGCAGTAAAAGTAGTTTGGATTTATTGGATAGAAAATTCCGCTGTTCCTAGTCATGTTACTGAATAATTGGTAAGAAAGTGAAAATAATGTACTTTTTTAGTAACCATTGGTTAAAATCTTTCTTGCTCTCACTCCTACTTTTCCTCCTTCCATGCTGTACCTGGGTCACGCTAGTGGCTCAGTTCCTCTGATAAGACTTAATAAACAACTGTCTAGAAGCATTGAAACTACAGAAGACGTCTTGCTTTATCTTTTAAACTCCTTGCAAGGACTTTCAGCAAATTCTCTCCCATCAGGAGAGACTCAATTTATGGCACAATAAAGTGTCAGCCCCTTTTAATTCCTTTTGCTGGAGCTGTAAGTGTAAGGCTTTTGTGTTAAATAGCTTGGGAGATAAGAAGAGAAAATAAATGATTTACCACCCTGTAGGACACCCCTGCGGGAAGCTGAGCACCTGGTGTCCCCTCCCTACTGCGTGCAGTCTGGTTAATGGGAAGTAGAACAGCATTGGCAAGTGTATGCTAGTGGAGAACACTGCAGGGTACGAATGTAAGAGCAGCCACCCTCAAGAAAAGCTAAGAAGGGAATGGATGTGTGACTCCTATCCCTGAAATAACATATAAAAGGGCAATAGTAGCATCACTGTTGTCTAACTATCTTGAACTCTCACTCTGAAAAATTCATCCAAGATCATTTCAGGAAAACTGAAAATGTATTCTTAAGGGAAAATCATAAATAGTTCATCTGGCCTTCTTTTTGTATCTAGTGGATGTTTTACTCTGTCTTGCTGACAACTTTGTACATAGAAAACAGGTAGATTGATAAGCATATGTTCTTTCTCTCATACACGTATCAGTAAGTGTTTGCACATTGCACTTTGATAATCTCCACAGCACAGTAAAAGCTGCCTGAGTTTATCTCTGCCACAGTAAACGTTTTTGCTTTCTTTTTTTTTTCCATCAGCAGTCTGAAAATAGCATGTAAAACCAAAAACCAAAGCCAAGTTCAACAAAAAAGCTTTGTGAAATTCGACCATGCTTCAAGCAAGTATGTATTTTTTCATATTTCCACATTAATATCTCTAAGAAATACAATATTTTCCTTCAGAAATGCTTCTAATTTTTGCCATACTGCCCCCCAAAAGACACCCACACACAGATGGCAATGGAAGGAAGTGAGGAGCAATGTCATCTCTGCTAGACACTTTAATATTCATGGAGGATTTTCACAAGGGAAAATCCACAAATCCTAATCCAGGGGTAAAGGGAATAAATATATAAATTATATAAGACTTGGTTTGGGATTTTGACTCCAGGAGGAAAGTCAGTTGGGACACAATGATTTGCAGTTTTGACATTGGCCCAGCAACAATGTCAATGTACCTCCTTCCTCACAAAGTGTTCCTACACAATAATATTTAATTTATACAGTTGGTTT